>NW_015386551.1:437170-446756 GCF_001527695.2 Protobothrops mucrosquamatus
AAGTACAAATAAATGTTATCTGTGTCTGTGTCTAGCAAATCGCTAACCAGAAGGTTTGCTATTTCCTACTTGAGAAGGAAAGACAATGAGGTCTATGTGTAAAATTTTCAATAAAAGAGAGCTTACGAATCTACTCGAGGTTCTCACTTTTGCAGACAGCCCTGTGTCTTGTGTTTCATGGGAACCGGATCACTACAGAAGCCACGGTCTCCTGGTTTCTACCTGATGCCTTAACCCCTACACCAGTGGTTCTCAACCTTTTTAATGCCGCGACCCCCCAACAAGGTCGTAAGTCGAGGACTAAACCGGTCGTAAGTCGAGGACTAAACCGTCGTAAGTCGAGGACTAAACCGGTCGTAAGTCGAGGACTAAACCGGTCGTACGTCCAGGACTACCCAACTGGTCGTAAGTCGAGGACTTTCCCTGCCCAGGAGCACCGCACATGCGTGGTTCCGCCCCCTGCGCCGGCCGAGGCATAGCTGGTAAGCAGCAGAGACGGAGCAGGCCGACCACCAGCTGGCCCAGCCCAAGGGAGGTAAGGCACCCGCCGGAAAAGGGGAAAAAATGGTGGACAAAAAAATGGCAGACAGCCTTGCTTGGCGACCCCTGTGAAATGGTCGATCGACACCAAATGGGGTCGCGACCCATAGGTTGAGAACCGCTGCCCTACACCAAAATTTCTAACCTGCAATATTTTTACCAGAGAGCGACAAGAGTGAATGTATGACTTTCTATATGCAAGACACACATTTGAATTTGAGCTTTGGGCCCACAAAAATTCAGGACGGCCTATACCAGCTCCTTGCTGCCAATAATCACAGCCATCTATTACAAGGCAGCTGCTGCCACTGCCAATTATGTGCTGGGTAAATCAATGGGTGGTAATTGCACTATTAAGGTCTCATTACACCCCTGACTCTGCAGCCCTGGCAGCTTTCATTGGGCTGTGACAATTTGGCTCCCAGCACCAAGCATTGACAGCTGCTGACTCAACTGAGTTTTTTACCCATTGGGGGGGGGGGAAATCAGATGAAAGCAGTGAGGGCCATCCAAGATTTGTAGACTGCATACCACACATTATGCCAATGATGAAGATATACTTGAGATGAGATTTTAGAAAGGATAACCTCATCATTATGGAATGGCTCCAGAAGATTTTCACTTTGAGCTGTGCTTGTTACAGAAAAAATGGGTGGGTAATTCCCAAAGCTGTTGTGCTTTCTGCCTCTGATTGGTGTTGCTGCTAATTAACTAATTATCCCTTCCTCTAAATATCTTAGGAACTGCTATTTAACTGTTTTGAATCAGCTTAGATAGCATGGTCTCTCTTGCACTATTTGAAAATGGCTAACTTCCTACATCTTTCAACCTCTGTTCTAGGTGTAAAAACCACACTCACAAGAGCTTAAGATAAGGAGATAGTACTGTATAAAAGTAACAACCCTATCATTTGAGTGCATTTGAGGAACAAAAAAAAGGCACACTGATAAAAGACCCTCACTTTCTTTTTCTTCTGTGAGAGATTTCTGTAAGCAAAGAATTTCTTCATTGCTTTATGAATTTCTCCTCATTTCTACCACATTTTTCTGCATATGTAGATCAGGCTGTGTCCTTATCTCACTGTTCAAAATTAACTAATATTTGCATACTGGTAATATTGGCAGAACCAAGAGAAATGAAGCATATGGCCAAAGAACAGACCACATTACTCAAGTAAGAATAGGAAGGTTTGGTATTTATGATTTATTGTTTGTCCAGTTAAACTGTGTTTAAACTTTGCATTAAGCCATAATGTGGTTTGTTTAGTTTGCCTCAATATGCTATACAAAATAGCCTGTCAATATTAGTAACGATTTAGAATATTGATATTACAAGCATAAAATTGACTTTTTCATACAAAACTAAGTACAACATTAGAAAGAAGAAACTGCTGCAAATTATCTCAAACTGTTTGTTAAAGAATGTAGATTTCATTCTTGAGCTGATTGCTTCTTATTGAACTCTGTGTTATAAATTGCTTTACACACACATTTGTTTACATGTTAATGAAAGGAAAAAGATAAAATCATATTTAACAAAAATCAAAATAATAGTTTTTTTCTAATAAATTATTTAATAAATATCTTTTCCAAATAAATTTAATGAGGTAAATTACATTTTTGTGTTATGATTATACTACATAGTTTTTTCCTTGATAACTGCAATTTACTAAGATTTTAATAGCTATCTTGGACAGAAGGTTATAGATTGGTCTTCTCACTACTGTATATCCAGCTCCAGTTCAATTTATGCGGAACCAGGCAGTTTCTGAAAATGTTTCTGTGTCTGCAATTTAACCAATCCAAGACTGATGCTATTTTCCAGGCACTGAATAATCATCACTGTTTCGTCCTTCTGCCTCAGGTAGGACCTTCCTGCTGAAAGATGATTAGGGGACTGGAGGCTAAAACTTACAAGGAACGGTTGCTGGAATTGGGTATGTCTAGTTTAATGAAGAGAAGAAGAGGAGGGACATGACAACAGTGTTCCAATATCTCAGGGGCTGCCACAAAGAAGAGGGAGTCAAGCTATTCTCCAAAGTACCTGAAGGCAGGACAAGAAGCAATGGATGGAAACTAACCAAAGAGAGAAGCAACCTAGAACTAAGGAGAAACTTCCTGACAGTTAGAACAATTAATCAGTGGAACAACCTGCCTCCAGAAGCTGTGAATGTTCCAACACTGGAAGTCTTTAAGAAGAGATTGGACAACCATTTTTCTGAAATGGTATAGGGTTTCCTGCCTGAGCAGGGGGTTGGACTTGATGACCTCCAAGGTCCCTTCCAACATTATTATTATTATTATTATTATTATTATTATTATTATTGTTGTTGTTGTTGTTGTTGTTGTTGTTGTAAGAACCTGAGTATATATGCCATAGAATTTCTTTCAGCCTCCTCCCCCTCCTCCCTCAAGACTTAAAAAGTTATTATTTTAAAATCCAGGCCTTGAAGGTATTACAACTGTGGAATAATTTCAAATAAATTGCCTACCTCCAAAATAGATGGTGGAAGTACTACAAAGCAGTTGTGCCATGGCAAGGAAAGTAGGGATCAAAATGTTGGAGAGTGTCAGAGGCCTTGCAGAAGAGAGATAAGACCTCATGCCTGGTCAGACCTTTTTGATGCACAATGTTCCTGCTTTAACTCAAAAAAAAGATAGAATTCATATGACATAATTCCTTTGGAAGATTCCTTAGAAATGTTAGAGACAGATTTCCCCCAAAGTTTAATGGGTGCATTTAAACCCTCTAAATCAGGGGTAGTCAACCTTGGCTCTTTTATGACTCGTGGACTTCAACTCCCAGAATTCCTGAGCCAGCTAAGCTGGCTCAGGAATTCTGGGAATTGAAGTCCACGAGTCATAAAAGAGCCAAGGCTGACTACCCCTGCTCTAAATCATGAGTGATTATTAATAGTATGCCATCTCACTGGTTGAATACATACTGTAGGACATTTCTAATGTGCCTCTTTTCTCACTTTCTTTTTAATTAGGCTTAATAAGTTCTTGCCCCTATTCAGATATAAAGTAAGACTCTGGGCTATGGATCATATCCTTGAAGCGCCTGCCATCCCCAACAGTGATGATGAGCTAATAAGCTATACTGCTGCAAGGATAAACTCTAGGAGGCATTCTGTCACAAGAAGATCCAAAAATCACTCTATGCCTGCTATAAGTTATATAATAATTACACTTCCCTATTCAGCTAATGGGATAGCTACCACTAGCTGATGCCCTATCCATGCCTATCAGCATGGGACTCCTTTTTCTCTCTAGACATTTTTCCAAAGTGAAAATGAGAAAAAACATACACACTCTCTCTCTCTTTCAAGTTGTTACCAATTTCTATGGAGGGCTCTGCTGCCAAGGACACTGCATGATGATGTGCTTAGAGTTCCTATTATTTCCTACTGTGATTTTACTTCACTAATAAGTGTGAACTAGATATTCTCACCTACCCAGATCTGAGAAAGGAAAAGATGAAGCAAAGCAAACTCAGAACCAAGTTCCAATTGTATGAAGTTGCAATTCAGTTGCACACCTCAATCACTGACTTTGAAATAGTCTAGTCAGTATGTTACCTATACATTTGTATTAAAATACTAATTTATTCTGTGTTTTGAAGATGATGAAAAGTCAGATAAAAGAACTAATGAGATTTTTAAAAAATGTATACAGATTTATTAGTTTAAATGTAAACACTGGGAATGTTTAAAAAACTAGATAGGATTGTTAGAATCCATGCCAGGGGACTAGAAACGAAGTAAGAATCATCATACAATTATAAAAAGATGCCATAAATAAATTGGACACAATGGAGATTTGTGAGAAAAATAATAGTTGCTAGGAGTCAAATTTTTGGATTCGGTATGGAAGAATAAATAATATCATTGGACCAGGCATTTCTCTTACTAATCAATAGATCACATCGAAGAAAACTATTCTCTCGCTACTGAAATTTCTAACAATAGGCTGAAGTGCAGTTAGATTATTGACAACATATGCATTTGGTCCCTTGCAAGTTACATTTTCTCATAAGTAATCTACTGTAATCACAGGAAGTGCTGTGTAGTAATACTGTGCAAGATATTTGTTAAATAAATATAATGCACTTAGATCTAACAGCACTATGTGTTGAGTATCATCGTTAAATGTTTCTTATAGCTCAAAGTTTATAATGCAAAATCCAATATAATTATTTCTTTCAGATTAAAAGTCAGTGTTAATCATTATATAGTCAGATAACTCAGGATGTGACTTTCGGCCAGTCAGTTTCTCTCAATTCAACCCAGTTCACAAGGTTGTTGGGAAAATAGTAGGAGAAGGGCATATTATGTATTTTTTGTGCCTTGAGTTACTTGTACAGGTAGGAAAAAATCAATCAATCAAATAAATAATATTCTGCCTTGCTTAAAGCTCTGTAGTTTTAAACTGGAGGGTATCATGAATTACTCACTTCAGCTACAACATGACAATGCCAAAATATTACCAAGACAGAAAGTTGTAGCCTTCCATGATGCTTTTCTCATATGTTCCTCTGATTAGGCCACTATAGATAATTATTGCATAAATGACCCTATAATTAGTATACATTTCAGCCATCTCATATCGCTTAAGGAAAGACAGCATATAAAGAAACACCATACACATTCCTGTCAATGGAAATCTGCAAAATTAATCTGCACCTACTTCTTTTCCCCTGGAGCCACCAGTGCTAGATAACAGTAATCTAACACTTGCATTCACAACAATTCACCATTTGCAAAAACATATACCAACAGAAATGTCACTGGGATTGTCAGTGGGAACAAGGAAGAAACACATGTTCAGACTGAATATCCTGAGAAAGGGAAAGAAAATGGGCTTTTTTTTCTCCCTCTCTCTCTCACTTTTCTTTTCTTAACATTTATATTTCTTTCCAATTATCAAGTCCTTGATCCACCTCAACCAAGCTTACCATAAGTGATAGGATTTCTAGGTTTGGCTTTCAAAAGCTAGTATTAAATGCATCAAGTCAACATGCTTTCAGATTCTTACATGACAAGCAAATATACTATGAAGTTGCTGTGTTTGTTTGACATGTCCAAAAACCAGCTTGGAAAACATCTGAAATTCGAATGAAGATACTGTTCTCCTGTGGAAACTACCTTCCAGTTTTTTTTTCTGGTTTTGGAGCTCTGAGAGGTGGTTTTGAAGTGACAGTCTGTAAGTTTCTTTCATAATACAATCTATATATCTGCTTATTTTATTTTATTTTATTTTATTTATGCATTTACATTCTTTTTCTGAAAGAGGGCCCCTGTGTTTCAATAGACTCTCAAAAGTCTCCATGGCACAAAAAGGTTACAAAGCCCAGCCTTAGTGTTTTTGCTCAAAACTGCACTCTTCCAAATACATCCTAGTGAACATGACTAGCTTCCCAGATAAAGACCAAGACCCCCACTTTGTCTCCCTGCTGAGCTTGGCAGCACTTGGCAATTGAACAAGAGTTGGCACTGCCTTTTTGCCAAGCATACAGCAATTGGCAAGACCAGCATCTTTTCTTTGAGTCTGACACCACAGTCTCCTGACATTGACTAGCTGGCAATAGTTCAGATCTTGGTATTAGCATGTCCTATTAGTTCCCAGTCACAGCCAGGCAGCTGCCTCCTCAAACCTTTAGTCACATAATGATTGAAACATTTCTGGATAATTCCTCCCCCACTGTGAGACATACATCATTTTGCTGCACTAAAATAATCACAAAACCCATTTGCCTTTATTACAAAAAGTAGCCCATAAAGCTTTCTTCCTCCTATTTTGTTTCTCAAGCTCTAAACAGAGCAATAAAAGAAATCCAGGACAAAATAATCTCAAATGCATAACAGCCTTCTTAAAGCTGCCTTCTACAACAGATGTTTGAAACTGCAACTTCCAGAATTTCCATCCATAATGGATGGAAACATTCCACAGAAAACCAGATGAGAATGCTTGGGTAAAATCATCAATAAGCAGGAAGAATGGAAAAAAAACATAATGTTGATCTCCAATGTTTTTACCCTCTCCATATAGAAAGTGATTGCAATAGAGCTACTCTACTAGAGCAGCGGTTCTCAACCTATGGGTCGCGACCCCATTTGGGGTCGATCGACCATTTCACGGGGGTCGCCAAGCAAGGCTGTCCGCCATTTTTTTTCCCTTTTCCGGCGAGTGCCTTACCTCCCTTGGGCTGGGCCAGTTGGTGGTTGGCCTGCTCCGTCTCTGCCGCTTGCCAGCTATGCCTCGGCCAGCGCAGGGGGCGGAACCACGCATGTGCGGCACTCCCGGGTAGGGAAAGTCCTCGACTTACGACCGGTTGGGTAGTCCTCGACTTACGACCAGTTTAGTCCTCGACTTACGACCGGTTTAGTCCTCGATTTATGACCGGTTTAGTCCTCGACTTACGACCGGTTGGGGGTCGCGGCATTAAAAAGGTTGAGAACCACTGTACTAGAGAGTCCCTTTGTGTCATTAAGTGCCTGATTTTCCAAGTTATAAGACTGTAAAATTCTTCCATATGTGATGAGCTACTAAAATCTCCAATCTGGGGCCTAGTAAAGCATTGGATGTTCATGGAACATGTTGTCTTCAAATGCTGTACGTTGTTGATTCCTCAAGGGCTTCTGACGCTCACTACAGGGATTATTCTACTGTGTTATTTAATGTAATTATTATAATTTTTAAATTATTTCTCATACTACATTATCTATGGCAGGCTATCCAAATTTGTTTCTGGTCCATACAGTAGCAAGGAATTTTCTTTTTACTTGCTGAACAATTTTCATTCATTTTTCACACAAGGTAGAAGGGGCCCATCTGCAGTTCATTTATTCTCCATGCTGGCTAGAACCCCGGTCAGAAACCCGGACTTAGTGTGTTAGTAAATATATTTTGTTGACTGCTGGGTTGGAATCCCGATATCCAGTTCAAAATAGTAATGCATTTATATGTTGATGTATGTAGGAGAACAAAATACATGTAAGAGTCTCTACTAACCCAGCTGGTACCATTTTTGTTAGCTGATGGCTAAGAATTCAAAACAAATTCCACTGCATGATAAACATTATTCAGTACTGTAATCTAGGTTTGTCACTAGGAAAAGATAGCATATCTGTTAATGACCTGCTGCTTACAATGTCTAGACATACACTTTAAGTTTTACTAATTTCAGTAGAACACTGAGTTATCTAAGATTTCACAGTGCTGAAATTTGAGTTGAGAGCACCAGTTTGGTACAGTGATTAGAGGCACCAAACTAGAAACTGGGAGACCATGAGTTCTAGTCCCACTTTAGGCACAAACCCAACTGCATGACCTTAGGCCAGTCACTTTTTCTCAACCCTAGGAAGTAGGCAATGGCAAACCACTTCCAAAATCCTGCCAAGAAACTGTAGGAACTTGTCCAGCCACTCACCAGAAGTCAACACCAACTTGAAGGGATGGGAAAAAATGAATTCATTCTTTTGCTTTCATAACTTTTCACCAAATAATGCACATAAGAAAGGCATTTCTATAAAGCTCATACATACCATCTCAGTCAGTTAACGTCATATACCTGTAACTGTCTATGAGTTCAGGCAGCTTCTCCACATTGGGGGAGGGGGAGGGTGAACTACTAGATAATTACTGTGTGCAGTTTGTGCTCCATCACTGAGCTATGGCTGTCTTCAACAGTGTTAGTGATTAGCATTTTTTTTTGAAGAATGCCCATATCCTACTTCAAATGTGTATGCATATAACCCTTTGGATTTAACATTTTAAAAAACATTCAAAGCTCTGTGCTTCCTTCAGAATGTATAATGTACTGTCTTTTTGTAGCTCACTGAGTCTAGGGTGGTAGAGCTGCTTTTAGTGATGAGTTTTATATACTTCAGTGCACAAGAGATGTTGTATATTTAAATATTTAGGGTTTCTTGTATTATTTAAGATTTATAACATTTGCACATAATTTTAGATATCCAAGAATTACATAAAATGGTTTAGATTCTGAGGCTTGTCTCTACAGAACAGGATTTTCAGCACTTGAAATAGGTTCTTTTGTGGAAACAGGGTCAGCATGAACATGCACTAAAAACGGTCTAGCTCTTTTCCCTTATGCATTCAACCAATTTTCCAAGCCATCCTTTAAAAATGTCACCAATAATCAGGGCCATTACACTATTCATCAAAATTATAGTATCTGATCTATCTATAAGATGACAATTTCAGATGGATTTTGGAATATTTCAGGAATATTTTCTAGAAAGCTGAAAGGATAGGTTTTTTTTATGAACATGAGTCTATATCAAACTATATATATCAAACTATAGCTTTACCCATGTAGTTCGATACATATGATAATGTTCAAATAGTTTCAATTACAGGGTTGAATACACAGTTGCTTGTTTGAGTCATGCAATAGCCACAGTCACTTCATGGAACTAGTAATATTTAACTTTTATAGAAGTTGAAATGTTTAGTAAAAAAAATGTGGGCAAAAACAACACATATGAAGCTTCAGGCCTTAAGAGGTAAGACACTCCACCTTTCCATTGACTCCCAATCAATTAAAGAAAGCAGATATGGGCTGACCCATGATCAGATAAGTGAAGTGCCTCCTGCATTGTGAGCACTTCCATTTGGTCACCATTTATTTCCATCAGCAACTACAGGAGAACAGAAAACATTTTTAATATTGGATGACTTGAAATGCTGAGAACAAGAGATAAAAATCATTGCCATGCCCCAAGCTGATGCAGAACCTGTAGCAATGAAGATCTCTCACAGTCACTCCACACAAATGGAAGAAGAGAAGATGTACTGCCCAAGGGCTTTAAAGGCCAGCTGGGGATATTCAATATTTATGTGAAGCCGCTGGGCGAGATCATTCGGGGCTTTGGGGTGGAGTTCCATCAGTACGCTGATGACACTCAGCTGTACATCTCCACCCCGGGTCACCCCAACGATGCCCTTGACGTGATGGCCCGTTGCCTGGAGGCCGTACGGGTCTGGATGGGAAGGAACAGACTTAGACTCAACCCTTCCAAGAC
>NW_015386551.1:447110-489068 GCF_001527695.2 Protobothrops mucrosquamatus
GGGCCTGACCTAGGGTGAATTTTAAATAGGGATAATTTTTAATGATTTTAAATAGTCACAGCCACTAATATTTGGATTTTAATTGGTTTTTAGAAGGGGTAATTCTGTATATTGTTTTAACATGCTGTGAGCCGCCCTGAGTCCCATGGGGAGAAGGGCGGCATATAAATTTTGTAAAATAAAATAAATAAATAAATAAGAGATGGCAGAATTCTTGTCAATTTCACTCCTGGCTTTGGAAGCAGGTGAGATTTTAAAACTGTAAGACTTTTGGCAATCAGCTTCATTGAAAACAAGTTTCCCACTTCAACATTTACTAACTGGAAAAATGGTTACATTACAGAATTTATAACAACTGGGTTGTTTTCATTCTAGAACACAGTTGATTTTCATTAGGATGGGAAATGTTCCATTTTTTTTTCTAAAATTCCATTTCTAAAAGAGGGACTGGCTGCCCATTTTCCAGACAACTTGAGGAATGCTTAAAAGTCTGCTAACGTCTACTAATCTTTTTTCAACCATTCATGATCAGACTTTTTAAATCAAGTTATGTACATGCCATTACAAAAAAACTGAAATTCAGGAGCTGAAGGCATAAGGCAAGAGTTGTCTCTAACATGGAAGCAAACTGCAGTTTTAAAACCCACTAAAAATCTTTGATTTCACATCCTTTAATTTTCTTTGTAGTTTTCTCAGAAATTAGTTAGCTCAGTTCTAGAATACTTTTGATGCCATGGGAATGCAAAAGATTGAGCTACTTTCCTACTAGCTTAGAATCTTTGTATGCAAATACTTTTATCTCATCTGAGGTATGAGTTTGGGATAGATATATTCAAATCAGACAATTAAAACCATGATGAGTAACGCAACATCTATTGGTCTAATGCGGCCCACCCATCAGCCAATATCATTTATAAGGCTTCAAGCAAACCTCTTCCACTCATCAGCACTTGCAACCAGTAACTCTGCTTTGGTTACCTTATGAGAAATTAGTAGCATGACCCAAGAGAGTATTATCAAGATTAGTTAGCAGCACCTAAAATGTAGTGTCCTTCCTCATCTACTTGAATTTCTTCTGCCCACCTCTAATCTGAGGAGATTGGGTGGAATTTATCCTAGTTCTCGTGTCAGATTCATTCTGCTTTCCACCTCCCCACAACTATCCATAAACTTAATCATCCTACAGGTCCTTATATCTGATGTTAATGAACCTCTGAATCTATACATAGGGGCCTGCTTTTTTATTTAAATTCTTAGAGCTTTATCCTCATCCACATCCTGCTTATCCTTATATCATCCTTGTGAAATAAATTCATGATCAGTTGATAATCCCTAAAAGGTATTCCAGAGAATATCTTGATATAATAGGAATTTGAATCCAGTCAATTATGATATTTGATTTAATAAAGAGATATTTCAATTGAGATTACCCTACATTCAGATCTCATTGGACACATCTAGTTTCCACAATTGTTCTCCTCCATCTGACTGGGGGAAAAGCCTATCCCAAAATGTCTACAACTGAAGTAATTAAGGCAGATGGTAGCATCACTCACAATAGTCAGGAGGGAGAGGGGTGGTACTTCTTAGATATAGTCTCTATGCCTTGCTCTTGCTGCCTCCTAATATGTAAAAGAGAGGCTGTAAGCGTGTTAACAGAAGTGTTACTGCAGGTTCAGCCTGAGGTTTGGATAATTAGGATCGTTGTTTCAAGGAGTTTATGTAAGCATCACCTCAAATGTCAGAAATTTCATTTCATTTCATACCACAAACCATAATATAAATGACACGAGATTTCTCATTGTCATTAACAGATAATGGGTTATAAGGCAACTTTTTAAAAGGAATATCTATGGTGTAATTAGTTTAGGTGGAAGCAACCAAAGAGATTTTAACTGATTTAATGAGTCATTTGCAATTTCACTGTTATGAAGCAAAAAATAAAACAATACTATGAAATAAAATTACATGTATAAATATCTTAAAAATTATGTGATATGTGTGGCATGCGATATAAACAACTAGCTCTTTTCCAATTGTCTTCATTTTTGAATGTTAAAATATGGCTATCAATGATTTGTTATGATCTAATTGTAAATGTGAAGGCTTATTTGGGCCCTTCACCTCTGTCCTTCACGCTGCCCTTCACCTGCCAGCCTAGGGGCAGCCTATGGTTTCATCACATATGACAAACTATTGTCTGGTAACTTATCAATAATTTATAGGTAGAAATAAAAACTTTAACTACTGTCTGAGAATTGTTGTCCAGGGGAGATTTTTTAAAAAACTATCAGTGATATGAATTTGGAAAGGCAAGCAAGTTCAACCTTAGGGAGAAATATTCAACAACATGCCACCAAGCAGATGTCCACAATTCCATTTTGAACATGAACGCTACATTGAGGCAATACAGCTTCTGAAGAGTCATCAGTGTGAGCAACAATGGGAACAGTTTTTTAGATAGTCAGATTTGTAGTAGCACCAGAAAGACAAAAGAGTTCCTTGGTCTATGAGTCTTATTAGCATGTTTTATTTAGTTGCAAATAGCTGCCTGAAGTTTAGTGTTAAGATACTGTATATGCTCATCCAATAAAAAAAATAGGCATGCTATTTTCCAATGGTCTTCTCTTTATAGGGATAATGCAATAAGAGAAATAACAACAATATATTTATAATTAAGGTATATATAAGTTATGTCATTCATTAACCCACCAATGCTTTTTAAAATTCACATGATAGCTTAAAACTAGGAAACAAAGGCATTTAATTTATCCCCTTACCTTCAAATAATTGCATGAATTTTAGCTGCATTAAATAGAATACTCTAGACAGCTGTCCTTTCTTAATATGATACAAACCTTAATTTCTCTTTTACATTTCATTAATCAGTCACCCACTATTATTACAATAGGAGAGATTCTCAAGAGAGAAAAAAACAGGATTGAATTAGTTTATTGTTGAAGTCCATCTGGGGCATGAAAGCAAATTGCTATATATTATATGAAAGAACACCTGGCGTGCTTTTGAGAGAATACCAAATATAAGCAGATTGATTTTACTTGAAGTAATGCTTTTGTATGCTACTATAAGAGAAGCCATTCTGTTTTGGGTGGTAGCATAGCCTATTTCTTGATATATACAACAATAGATGCTAACAGTCAGGTGTGGCAAAAAGCCCTCTGCCTAACCATTTTTAATATACTATAGGAGATCACACTCTAAAATGATTTTCAGGATAAAAAAAAACCCTGCCACTGGATAAAGAGAAAGTTTCCTTGTGTAGCTTAAATTCTTTCCCAATGAAGAGTTTATCATCAGTGTGCCACATTTTATTCACTGGGTTAAATTTGCATGAAGGAAAATACTCAAAACAATTTGCAACTTTTTTCCAACTTCACAAAATTATATGATGCCACAAAAACACTGACCAAACACAAAATCACCTAGAAAACACAAACACAAAATCCCATGAAAACATAGAATGCTGTCATTGTTCTAGCCTTACTAAAATAACTATTCCAATCTGCTTTTGATCATTCTTTGTGGTCATTACCTGGTTTAGAATTAGAGATTTATAAGTAAAAAAAATTTAAACCCAGCCCAGGCTACCCGTGTATAATCCAATTGATGCAAGCCATGTCAAAACAAAGGCTATAATAGATCTCATTCAAATCTTGAACCATTACATTTTTCATATCTTCCTAATATTGCTGTGTTTATACTTATATACAGTTAAACTGACAGACTGGTTCCATGATCATGCTGCAACCATGTTATAAGAACTTCCATAAATATCTAGGTTTTATATTCTGGGGGGGAAATGGTTGCAGTTTTCAAGGAAAGGTAGGTTAAATTTGTAGTTTGTTAAGTCCTTACTGGTGAGTGCACATATGTGCATCCAAGTCTGATAATAATCCATTTCAACCTACTTGATGTCCAGAGGTCATAGACATAAGGTTCTAAGACAAAGATTGCCACAAGCTAATGTCGACTTTGAAGAAAGCAAGATTAATAGCATTCTCTCCCAATATCTGTAATCATCTGCAGAGTGAGAGAGTTGTAAGCCGACTGGGTAGCAAAAGAGATTTCATGCCAAAAAGAAAATGCTAATAATGACAGACTGCTCCTGTCACCAAAGCCTATGCACTTTAACTGGGTTAGGCAGCCAGGGACAGTTTATTCTAACAAAGATTTACAGTACAAGGCATATAATACAGTTGCATGCTCCAGTTCCTGTGACCTTCCTGAACATAGGGTAAGGGCTAATTCTTCTTAGACTGAAAAGACTAGGCTTTCCGTATAAATTTCTTATAGTAGGCTAGAAAACGGGTATATTTGTTAACGGAAGCCTAGAAAAAATGCCTGTCATCAAATATAAAAGCTACCAGTGGAGAGAGACTATGAAAAAGTGTGTGTACACTCACATAAAAATATGCATTTATACAAATATGTAAGCACTAGTCAAGGCCAATTCTATTATTAGGTAGACAAAGGACTTAACACACTACAGATAGTCCTCGACTTACCACAGTTTGTTTAGTGACCATTCGAAGATACAACACCCTGAAAAAAGTGACTTATGACCATTTTTCACACTTACGACCGTTGCAGCATCCCCATGGTCACGTGATCAAAATTCAGACACTTGGCAACTGACTCATATTTATGATGGTTGCAGTGTTTCGGGATCATGTGATCTCCTTTTGCCACCTTCTGGCAAGCAAAGTCAGTGGGGAAATCAGATTCACTTAAAACTGTGTTACTAACTTAACAACTGCAGAGATTCACTTAACAACTGTGGCAAGAAAGGTCATAAAATGGGGCAAAATTCACTTAACAAATGTCTTACTTAGCAACAGAAATTTTGGGTTCAATTGTGGTAATAATTTGAGGACTACTATCATTTTTAACCTAGCAGCCTTCATCTGCAAATTGCATCTTTCTTAATTTTATTCATTTATTTATTATATATTTATTTATTGTGAAATTTATTTGCTGCCCATTTTGTCTCCAATGACTCTGGGTGATTTATGGCTTTTTTCTCCAGAATCTTAATACCTGGATACTTACAGAATGCTTTACAACACAGTTACAGCACAACAGGGGAACTTATTTGTCAGCTCTTTTCATTCCTGTTAATCTAGCCATACATAAGCCACGCGGCTGCTGATAAAAACAGAATCGCTAACATGATCGCTAACGTCCGATAATGGATATAGCACAAGAAGAAGAAGAATAGTGCTCTGCTTATGAATCTCTTAGAAGCATCTATTAGGCACTTGAAAACAAAGAAGATGGTTTGGTCAGCAACTAGTTTTCCAGTAGGCCTATTTTGACAAGAGTTTGAACGGTGATGCAATAATGCCCTACATCTAGCCACTAGTGTGACTTCTACTTGATTCTACCATGCCCTTTTCAATTACAATGAGATAGTCAGAGGTCACTCCCTGGACTGGAAGTCTGATTTCGCCTAAGCATGTTTAAGCTAAATTTGAGCTACTTCGTGTCTTTATCACCAACAGTTTGTCCATGAACTATCAGGAATATCTGACATTGGCATTTGTGTTATTCTGACACTTAAGACTGATGTGATAGGAACCAAGTTTGTTGTTATTTAATGTTTCAAGAGGAGAACAAATAGAAGAGGAAATCACCCACAAATATTTGAGTTAAAATCCAAGGAAATATCTGTAAGGTCAGTACAAAGTCATTGACTATATTTCACCAGTATATGAACCTAGCATTTAGATTAAGTTTAATAAGCAGAGAGAGATTGCAGTTCTTCTCTTTAGCTGTCCCCATAGTATGTCATTTAATCCCCTAATTTATGTGAACTTTTTTTTTTCTTTTCCGCTTATTCAGAATGTATTGTTCTTCTATGCTGTTCATTAACTCTGAGTATTATGAGCTTAACCCTTACATGCTGACCTGTTGCGTGGCGTGCTAGGAAAAACACACATAAAAATAAAAGCAGCTAATATAAGTTGTCATATAAGCAAAAGATAGGTAATATAAATCGTAGAATCAAAACAAAATTATAGAAATTTGAAGATGGACATATTATTGCTATGTTTTATTGTGATACATTTAGCTTTCATAAATGTCTATATGAAGGACTGCAGGATGGGAAAGAAAGAATTTATTGAACTGAAGATTTGTTTCATGTCCAAGGCTTGTATAAGTTACAGATTGTATGATTTATGGAGCTTTGCTACAAAATAGGTGAGATCTTCATCCATCAGACTTGCAGCAGTAGGTACTAAGTAAATTCTATATGTGTTACACAATATAATTTAAAAGCTAATAATATAGTTAAAATATACTGTAAAACTGAGTAGGAGTGAAGTCTTAACCCTATCTGGTTACTTTCTTACCATCTAACAGACTCATTTATCCATCTAGTGAAAACCTGTATTTTTCATTGGAAAAAAAAAGAATTACATACAGAGATATCAGGAACAAAATGAGGCAAAGACAACTTAACCATCAATCAAGCTGTCATTGTCCAATTCCTTATAAGACAAATTTATAGATATTTCTATAATATTTCCTGTATCAGTAAAGCTAATACCCTATAGAATAAAATAGAGAACTTGCAAATCTATTAAAAGGCCAAGGAAAGCAAATACAGACAATCTTTAAGGATCTTTAAATCAAAATTTAAGTGCTTTATCTATGATGTTCTATCTGAAATATCTACTCTCTATTGAATCCAACATTTGGCTATATCCCCAGAGCAGACCTTTAGATTACTCTTTGCCATTACCAGAAAAGGGCTGATTAGAGAAGCTTGCCTATGGTTAAGAACAGGATGACTTATTTTTATGGAGACCACACATCCTGCAGTCACAAGTGCAATGTAAATGCAGGCAAGAAGTCTAGACCCCACAACTAAGACTCAGGGGAGGGCTAATGTTGGCTTTATTTCAAATTAGTGACCCAGGCTGCTGTGGAATGTCAAGGGTCAGCACCTGTGGAAAAGGAGAGAAAAATGCTCTACAGGAGACTGGCAATCTATCCTGCACATCAATCTTCTCCCCAGTCCCCTGAATCCCTGCTCTTGAATTCTGCGCTATTTATTTTTTTCATTATTTGTGGAAGGAAATGAGAGAAGGAAGAAACATGAATCCAAGCAATAAGGAGGCAGCTCAGAGACAGAATGTCTGGAAAAGGCCAACAGGTGGGCCTCCCTCAGTCTCAGTGACACTAAAACTAAGAAAGAATATATCATCAAAATGATCCATTTTAATGTACTTTTCTTGAACTAGGTTTTTCCCCTTACTCACACATGAACTTAGGATCTTCATTCCGCACCTTAGTCAATATAAAATATTCTAAAGATAATTTTATTTAAAGCAGGGACCTACATCTGTGGTGCTGGTAGTTCCACAGGAAAATTGGTCAGGAGAAATTGAATACTGGTACATACCTCTTTCCTTTAGGTGCATGGCACATGCCACTACTCAGTTCTTCCTCACCAATAGAAGTTGATGTGATTTTATATTTCCATATAATGCAGAATTAAGCAAGCATTTATTCTATTCATTAATGGGTCATACTTGGGTCTTGTTTAGTTCTGCCCTGTCCTTGGTGAGAAACCTATGTAAACCTATGATCTTTCTCATCCCCAATCCAATAAACTCTGAGAAACATATATTTTTTAATTTTGAGATGTTCTCATCACCACCTGTTATAAACAAAGTCTCCTTAGCCTTGATGGTCTCATTCTTGGCAGGACTGCTTAGTTTTGAATTGTGATTGTTCCATTCTTGGCAAAAGGACAAAGTGTTCCAAGATAAGGTCGATTTTTTCTCCTTGTCCTTGTTAAAATCCAGTGAGATGAGACAACTGAAAAGCAGGTGTATTTAATTAGGGTCTAGGGCTTATATAAGTTAATTAAAAATAGAATGGAACTTCAATGCTGATCTACCTGAGTGCTGCTTCATATCTGCTGACTTTGAAAGAGTCTAACCATCATCCCAACCTTTTGGGATTCCTAACTAGCAGAAGGGGCATAAAGTTTTTCTTTCTTGTCATGTTGTAATCTTGAATGCTTTTACTTGCTGTCTTGAATTGACATTACTTAATTAATATATTGGGTAATGTTACAGTTTCAGTATTCCTGTATGATTTGTGTCTGATTCTTTGATTTGTGTCTTTTTTATACTGCCTTGGAATAAAAGTTCCCTGTTCATATTAGTGTGGTCATTGCTCCCAAATCCAAAAGAACTAGTAGAATTTGTGACCCAATCCTGCTGGACTAGGAACAGAACAATGTAATTTCCAGTTCTTGGCCTGAAAAAGATTGTGCATCTCGAATTTAAAGGAAAGAAATATGCATCTGGCCTTCAGGTCTGCAAGAATGAGAAGGAAGGCAGCAACTCCTGATGGCTCAAAGTCAAATGGGAAGGCACTCATAATATGCAATGCCCAATCAAATTCAAATAACAATCCAGGTCCCTAGAAAGAAACTCAGTCCCCAAAACATACACTAAACTTGGGTTTTCCCTTAATTATTGGTCTGTCTGATCAAAATTTAAATTTAAATTAAATTAAAATTTAAAATTAAATTTTGCCACATTCACATTACATTTTGTCACATTCACTACTCTTAATTATATCTTTGGCACTAACATTCTTCTTAAAAATGAGAATAGTGCCAGATTTTATTTTATTTTTTTCTATGTAGGACAGTGGTGGCAAACCTATGGCACGCGTGCCAGAGGCGGCACTCAGAGCTCTCTCTGTTGGCACGCGCACCGCTGCTGCCAGCAGCAGGTCCATCAGGCCACCAGCACTGCCTGGAACACAAGCCCCGCCCAGCACAAAGGAGGCAAAGTGGCTGACTAGCAAACTCGAGTAGAGGTGGTAGAGCAGAGGTCACCAACCATTGTCGATTGGTGGACTGGAAGAAAAGGGAGGAGGAAGCATTTTACATGCGTGCATGCGTGCATGGGGCCGCGAGCACACAAACACTGCAAATGGGGTGGGTCTAGTGCCTGCATGATGCTCACTAGCCCTGCCCCATTCTTGCTTGGTGCAGCGCCTTGTATCTGCACCCCGCGGCATGCTGGTGGCCGTTTTTGCACCTTGTAGCATGGTGGCCCATTTTTGCGCCCCCGGGTTTTGCGTGCCAGAGGCAGCATTCAGAGGTGCCTCCCTGCCCGCCCCCCTGAGGGCACCACAATGCTGATGTGGCCCTGGCACTTTGCGATAAATAAGTGGGTTTTGGGTTGCGATTTGGGCACTCGGTCTCTAAAAGGTTCGCCATCACTGATGTAGGCTATGATGTACTTTGAGTTGTGAAAGTCCAACCCTAAATGAATATTTACAATGACAGTGGCCATTACTAGTCTGATCTTATAAAAATCTGATAGATTTCAGGAATAGGAAAAAGAAAGACTTCTTCCTCATTATGGTAGCTGGTTAACAAGAGTCTTTTTATCCAACTGGGTACTCTTAGTATGGTAGGTATAACATCATGGCTTTACTGAGAGTTGAACCTTAACTTACCAGAGGATACCAGATTCAGTCAAGAGCCTGCTCATAGCAAATAGTAAGTAAGAAGCCTGACTGCTCCATTTGAAAAAAAAAACAAACAGGGATTTTTTTTTGCCTTATATGTTTTTTTCATTTTTCAAAATAACTTATTGATATGTTTTATATATGTTTGTGTGAAAAGCATGGCTTTTTCACTGAGCACTTAAAAAATAACTCAATATAGAGCAACAATTAGAGAAATGCATGCAGCCATGGTTAACGAAAGGAATTTGTAAGTTGGTGAGCAGAAAAACAACCATTTGTAGCAAGGCAAACAAAGGACAGAAAGGAAAAGCAAAAGGGAAGTTTCATGGAAGTACAGAATCAATGTGAACAACTTATTGATAAACAATATTCTAAAACTGATACTCTGCAGGGTACAACTTTTTTATCTCAAATGTGTATGAAACAAAAATAATTTCCTGTAGAGTAGACACTACCCTTCTTTGTACCAATATCTCTGTGGAGAGGCAAAACTGGAACTGATTAACTGTCTTAAATCTCCATTTTAAATGGTCAGTGTCTGCACTTACATCTGCTCCACTTACATTAACATGCAGCCATTAAGCAAATGGCTAAGCAAACATGCTGCAGAAAATCATGTGCATAGTAATGGGATATGAAAGCACCAAATTCCACTAGACTGTGTGAGAGCTGGAATGTCTCAGGACTCCACATTCAAGGGTAAGAATTTAGGAAGATCATATCCACACAATCCACAGTGAGAATCCACAGTGAGCTTGGTCTATAAATCTAAAGTGGGCGGGTTTACCTTATTAGTACCAAATCCTTAAATCACACAATTCACTATACAATATGTATTGCAGTAGAATAAACAGATAAATATAATGGCATCTCCTACTCATCCACCGACAAATCTAATTTCAAGCATATTGTATATGCATTTGATCTGTGCCATCTGGAGGAAGATTTGGAGGAGAAAAAAAATGGCATGTGGATGATTACAGTCAGAAAAACCAGCAAGGTTGAAGTATATTCTTCCTTCTCATACAGCCACTGGATCCAATTTCATAGCTCTTGAACTTGTATTTCAAAGACAGTGAAGTGAGGGTGGGGGGGAGGGTTGGCTTCCATTTGTCTTGAATGACTGGTTCCCCTCATACAGGGAGCCACACAATAGCAATGGACTGACACCTCTACAGGAGGCAGAAAGCACCATTCCTTTGATGGAGGATGAACTCCCAACCCCTACCCCAGTCCTGCCACCATCTGTTCCAAAGAGAGACAGAGGAAAGGATTTGTCCTTCCAAACCAGGAAAGCCATGGTAGTGGAGAAAGAAATTGACAACTGCCAGGGATGATTTACATTTTTTCAAGGTACAGAAAACAAAGGGAATGGATTCTCAACAAGGCATCAACCATGGGCCTGAAATATCTCCGCAAAGTACTACATTGTTACAAAGATGTCAGCTGGATCACCAAACTGGCATGGGTCCCATGTTGTTTAGCAGCCTACACTCCCACTCTTTCTCTCTCCCTCCTTCCACATTTGCACATGCACACACACCCACATACACACACACAAACTGCATAGGGAAGGAGGAGCAGCTGACAAATGACAGAGGAGGGCCCAGGACGCCCAGGCAGTTCTGCAGCTTTTATTGTGGCTGACCTAAAACCAAATACCCAGGCCCTTGTCTCCCTAGCGACACCTGAAGGGCCATGTTTCCTAGCAACCTGGAACAATAGCCCCTGGGAAAAACACATGCAGCTGGGTCCTGAACTGGCTCAGAGTCCCTGCTAGCAAATAATGGGATCCTGAGGGCCTGGCACTGTCCTGTGCTGAATAAACCAGGAGCAGTTCCCTAACCGATTGTTAGGTTCTTCCTAGGAATGTTATTCCATAAGTCTTCAGTTCCTCCTCCCTTCCCAATTCAGCTCCAGTTGGAAAAGCTGATCCCCTCTTGAAGGGCCTAGAGAGTCAAATATGTTCTTTCATTTATCTAGCAGCCAAATGTCAGGTCTCTGAGGGCTGAATGAACTTATTGCTGGGTAAACCATACAATGCATTTGCAGGGCAGTGTCTTCGCAGTTGCAGGCAGAGAGCCAGGATTTCTATTTTCCCTAAATTTAGGAAGGGAAAACAATGAGTTAATATTATTTCTGATAAATGGGTTGGGAAAGGAGTCAGGTGGAGGCATCAGGTCTTCTGTTTCTTGCACTTAATGTACCTTTCAGAAAAGCTAGCAGAGCAAACCACATTGCACACACTCAACAACTTTGTAAATATTTTCCTTTTCATAAAATTCTAGCTGTAACATAGGTAGAAATAGGAGAGAGGGGAGGGGGGAAAATGACCTTTGTTACCAACCTGGACTCTGTCACCATTATCTATCTTCTTACACTCCAAGAAGCCAAAGCACTTATAACAGAATTATAGCGAAGGGGAAATCTATTTAAGCAAGGAGGAACAATACTTAGAAATATCCTGGAGCATAGTGAGGGAAGGATGGACTCTTGTCTGCCAAATTACTATACTGAAGCCTTTTGTAAACATCGCTTGGACATTTCAGCTATAACACACACCATAGTATTCCCTTTTAAATAATACAGAAAGCACAAAGAAGAAATAAAATAATAAACAAAATAAATGAAAGAAACAACAAAAAATACAACTAAAGGTTGTATTAATTGGAAAGTGTACCCCCATCATTCTATCTTTACAAAATTAATTTTGCTTCCACTATAATTTATTTGCTTTTTGTCCTTTAAACTTATCACCTTTATCATCTCATCAACTCCATCCAACTATGGCTTACTCAAACTTCCTGTTCCTCTTGGGCCATTCATTTCTTTTTCATATACTGATTTTTGCAATTTTATCCTTAATCATTTTTTTTCTTATTCATTATCAAATTCTCAACATTCTTCTTTCGTACTGGTCACTGACTTTTGTTGCAAAATCGAATCTAGGACGGTCACTGGGACCAGAGGTTTACTCTTCCAAGCTTTCGGACCCATGCTGGAGCCCATCTTCAGGGAACTTCTCTCTACTGGAATATGTGCTTTGGGCTATTCTGTCAGTCGTGTTTATGTGATATCTTCCTATTGGTTGATTGGTAGGTATGACTTTTTGTATTCAATCCACATTCATTCAGTAATAATTCATTCAGCATCCTGTTTTTTCTTGCTTTACCATAAAGGTTTTTCTTACTTAACTATGGTAATTGGGACCAACAACTCTGTCCCTAAACAAAGCTGTCATAAAGCATGACATCATGTGACCAGGCCAATTTACAACATCAAGTTGCAACAATTCCAGTTGTTATTGTTAGGCAATTGCAGAGTCCTGTGGTCATGTGATCACAATTTGTGACCTTCTGCCGGTTTCTCCATTGACTGCCTGTTGGAAGCTGGCAGTGAAGACAGCAAGTGGTTTTAATGTGCCTGCAGGATGCTGTGACTATAATTACGAGCTGATTGCCAAGCACTCAAATTGTGATCATGTGACCTCAGAGATGCTGCAAGCAACAGCCAGCCTCAGAGAACTCTGCATATTCTCATCTTAAGTAATAGATTTTGTCGCCATAATCATTATTCAGTTATTTGTCAAGATCTACAAAAGCTTCCAGTCTCTCTTATCATTATTTTTTCCCATTAGCATTTGGCTGAATTGTATTGATATACTAACATAAAATTTAGAATGGTATATTCTTCAGGATTTGGGGAAAAGACTAGTTGTCACTAGTGGTAGCCATTCTCCCATATAAAATAACAGCTACGTTTTTGGCACAGTAGGATAAGAGAAACATTAAGCTCGCTTTCCAACTTTCTGTTCATCATTTATGACTTCTATTTTAAGTTTATGGAAAAGACTCGAGAATGAAGTACTTATAAATAGACATAATTTATATAAGTGAGCCAGACATAATCAGCTAAAGTGAACCTCCTAGAATGTTCATGCAAAATGCCATATTCCTACCATAAACTGAAATACTTTCGATTCTATACAGCAGGAGTCCCCAAACCCTAGTTGGGAATCAGCCCATGCAAGCAGCGGGTGAGGGCACAAGTGCGCGAAGCTCCATTTGCGCAAGCGGCAGGCGCATGCTCAAAACCATCCCCACTCCCCCCCAGCCACTGCTGCCCGTCTGCAAAGCCAGAAAGATTGGGAACTGTGTTTTTTTCCTAAATGAACAGAATTCAATATGTATTTCACTCCATATAATATAATTGGACAAGTATTCCATATCAAAGATTTATGAAACATATTCTGATGCAACTTGATTTTATGTGGTGGACTTTTAACACACCTGGGTGTACTAGGTTGGAAAAGTCTGTATTACAGTACAAGGGAAGAAATTTGAATAATTATAAACATTCCTGTAATTAGGATGAAAGAGTGCCACAGCAGAATTGGAGTTTACTCCTTATTTTAAAAGTGAATGTTGATCCCGTCTCTCATTTTTTTCTGGACTAGATGCTGAAGTAGATTAGAAAGTAGATGAGTAGTAGATGAGAAAGAAATATCCTGCAAATTTTTTTAGTGTTATTTCCTACCACCCAGTCCCAGTCAATGAGACATCTTTAATTGCAAATAGTTCCCTTGGGCACAGTAAAAATTAATCCAGCTTTTTTTGTCTTTAGGAAAAACATGTGTAAAATGAGATTGGAGCCTCCAAGGGATTTGGCTTGGAGAAGGAGGCAAACACTGAGACATGTTAATCCGAAGCCTGTTTAATTGCTCAAGTGCTTTAGGGCAATTTAGACAAGGGTCATGTCAGGTTAGGTACCCAACAGCAGGTAAGTTTGGAACAGTAAATAGTTTAACAGATGAGCGATACAAATCCTATTTTTCCAAAAGAGATGAATTTAGGGTGTTATTAAAGAATAAGATGAGTGTTTATGCCTGCATACAAACAGTATACAGGATATAAAAAAGTCAGGTCCCATAGCCTATCACAGTATGTTTTATTAATTATTTTTTAGAGAAAAGTTTACTGTACTTAGGAATGTTCAAGGGTCATGTTCAAACTAACAAGGAAATGTTTGGAAAAAGCCAGTTCAAACATTTAATGCAATTTATAAGGTAACTTGTTTATGGGGCTTGACTTTTGGTAGAATGTATATATCTTATTAAGCAGAATTGATAAAAAAAGGTGATAGCTTTCTCATGTAATATATTTTCTTTCAGTTTCTTGTAGTCTCATTATACTAGCCTACTGTACTACAGTAAATGCTGGCACAATGTATTTGAAAGCACACTTTAAGGATCAAAACAAACCAACACCTTTACAAGAAGCAAAAGCTGATGCAGCATATCTAATAGCTGCGTGCATTTCATCTGACACTTCTCAGGAAGACCATGGCTAAGTATCAGAAGAGGCAAGGCTCAACCATTACTATGTCCATTTAAAACTAGAAAAGTCTCTCAAAACACAAAGAACAATCTTCAGTTAGTATAGACCAGGGGTAGGCAACCTTGGCTCTTTTATGACTCGTGGCTGGCTCAGGAATTCTGGGAGTTGAAGTCCATGAGTCATAAAAGAGCCAAGGTTGCCTACCCCTGGTATAGACAATGCACAACATTTCAGGGGCAGGGCCTGCAGTTCAGCCTCCTGATCATCTGGTGGCCTGCATTGACTGATGATGTAACTAGAATGGGTGGGTTTGTATAGCTTTTCAATAATAATTTTTATTAAAGTTTAAAAATACAAAAATAAAAAAACTAATACAAACTAAGAAAAAATATAAAAAAGAAAAGGAAAAAAGTGTGGGAAGAGGAAGGGGGAAAGGAAAAGATATATGAAGAAATTGCCTCCCTTTTCATCGAATCAAGTTCAAAAAATTTCAGTAAATTATCACTTCTCTAATATTTCAGTTAAAAATCTCTTCATCCTATACCTCATCTTTTATCTATTAGCATCTATTTATTATCATCCAATCATAACCAGCAAAAGTCCATTAAGAATTACAGAAATAAAAATATATCCTCTTCTAGGAGTTGTATCCTTTTCTATTTCCTCTTTTAAACTCATTTTTATAGTAAGGGACAAATATCCCGAATGTCTGTGGAGATGCTCAGTCATCCAGTTCATGGTTGCCCCAAAGGTGGAATGTTCTATTCTTCATCATCATTCTATTCTTACAAAATTAATTTTGCTTCCACTATAATTTATTTGCCCTTTGTTCTTTAAACTTATCACCTTTCCATTTTTTGAGGATTTCATCAACTCCATCCAACTATGGCTTACTCAGTCTACCTGTTCCTCTTGATCCATTCATTCCTTTTTCATATATTGGTTTTTGCAATTTTATCCTTAATCATTTTCTGATTTTCTCATTATCAAATATTCAACATTCTTATTTCATACTGGCCAGTGACATTTATATTCAATCCAAATTCATTCAGTAATAATTCATTCGGCATCCTTCTAATCATCCATACCCACCCCATACCAAAGGGGACATAATATTCCTAAGATGTGATAGCCATATCAGAGTATTACATTTAAAGGATTCCCAGAAGAATGATTTATGGATCATTCATCCATGGACTTATGGATGATCTCTGACAAAAGTGGGATGGGGTAGTGCAACCATTCTTGTTCTCCTTGATCTTTCAGTAGCATTCAATACATCAACCATGGTATTCTTTTGGGCCAGTTGTGGGAACTGGGCTAGGCAGCACAATTTTACGCTGGTTCATCCCCTTTCTCCAAGACCAGTCCCAACTGATGTTGATAGGGAATGAGAAATCCAGCCCTGGTCACGCACTCCTATTTAACATCTACATGAAGCTGCAGGTGAGTTCATTGATCATCGTGGTTGAGATATCATCAGTAAGCTGATAATACTCAACTCTAAATCTCCATGCCAGGTGACCCAGGTGACTCAGTCACTACCATTCATAGTGCTTGCAAGCTGTAGGGGCCTGAATGGAGGACAACAGGCTTTGACTGAATCCTAGCAAGACCAAGTGGCTTTGGATACATGGAACCTTAAAATTTGGATTTTTGTCATCCTTACTTCTGGATGGGCTTGCACTTTCCCATTCAGATCCAGTCCACAACTTAGAGGTTCTCCTAGACTCATGACACCTGCTCAAAGAGACTAGGAGAACTTTGCACAGCTTTGCACAGCTTCAGTTTGTGCAACAGCTGTGAACTTTCTTGGATCTGGACTCCCTGCTCTCAGTCACTCAAGCCCTAATCATCTCTTGTCTGGACTATTTGACATGTTCTACATAGGGCTATCCCTGAAGTCCATTCAGATGTTTCAGCTGGTAGGAAATACAACAGCATGAGCAGTCTTTGGAACCCCTAGAATGGCCCTTGTTACACCTCTGCTCCGCAAATTGCACTGGCTGCTGGTCTGCTTCTGAGTGCAGTTCAAGGTGGGTTATGATCTTTAAAGCTCTTAATGGCATGGATCCAGCCTATCTGATGAAGCATCTTGTTCCTCAGGTCACTTGTGCTGGCAAAGAGGGCTACTACAGATCCCATCAGTTAAAGGACTCCAGCTGTCAGGATCCCTCTCTGCCATAGCACCATCCTTTGGGACATCTTACCCCCCCCCAGTGAGATCTGCCCCCACCCTCCTATCCTTCTGCAAGAACTTGAAGACCTGGCTCTGCCAATTGGCCTGGGGACCCAATGGGGGAGTCCCACACCAGAGGTGGCTATTAGACTAATAGCAGATCCCACCTCCCCTCCCGCATTCCCTGCTTCCCTTCACCCATCTTTTAATCTCATATTATTGCATGTTCATTGTTTATTTTATTGTTTCATTATTTTGCTACTGCTATGTTTACACTTTTTTTCATTTCTCTCCTCTTACTGTTTTAAGTCGCCTAAAGTAGCCCCACAGCATAAAGGATAGCAAATAAATTTAATAAACGAATAAATAAATGACTTAAACTGTCATTGACCTTCAAAAAGTCTAAATCCCTAAAACGCCATGTAATATCTTTGTTATTGTCTATGTATGAAAGAAAATATTTTGGGAAAGGATGAAAGACAGGAAAGATTGGAAGCAAAAGTCTATATAAAGTACTACAGTGTGCAGCCTGCCAGCTTGGTGACAAGGAGCAACAACAATGGAAAAGGCAGAGGTGTTACGATTCCCATCTAAAGAGAAGAAAAGCATCTTCCACAAAATAAATGACAAATATGTGACATGCATTGCATATCTAGCTTCACATCAACGAAATGAAGATTTAATAATTTAGCCATTGTCTTAGCACGCTATGTGAACCAATTCAGATGCCATCATATTTCTTGGAAGTGTGTTTTGTTACCACAGATTTAGGATATTATGTGAATATAGCCAGTAAAAAAACCAAACAACTATGTCTAATATTTTCTGACATTCAGCTTATTAACATATTTCACAAGAAGAACACAGTATTCTTATTAAGAATAAACTAAATCTACTGTTTTATATATATTTTAAAAGACCTTATATTAAATTCTATCCAGCTCTCACTTTCTGGGGCTCAAATCAGCTACATAATCATTTGCAATGAGCTCATGTTTAAACAGATAATATTTTGCCAGTAAATTTGTCTTTCCATTTCCAAAAAGTATGGAAGCATGTCAGCAAACAAGATATTCAGAAAAAGACAGAACATAAGCAAAAGGGAATTTAAATAGGAGTTGTTATTCAGGCAGTTAAGAACAAAAGGAGTCATATGTTTTGTTCAGCAGAGAAATCCAGCAAAAGGCAACCAATGGACTGGAAGAAAAACCAAAACAAGGCAAATGTCCCCAGGAAATGCAATTACATTACTCTGCTGTAGGGCAATCTGTCAACTACAGAAGCTTCATATCTCTAGTCACTTCCAATAACCCCAACTTAAGGCATAGAGTAATGTTTTTTAACCTTTTTCTTTTCCACAAATCAAATTAGCCTAGATTGGCCTGCTCGGTAAACGGTTGATAAACTTATTTACTTTGAAAATTACTTTGAGTTATTTTTATTATATTGACTGAACTAAACTGCATTAGGAAGATGGTGTTTTAATACTGCTAAATAGCATCTAAGTCCTAAAAAGGGCAATTCTCTGTGCATCTTTCTATAAAATAAAATTGATCATTTCGGTAGTTTCTTGCCCTAAATGTTTATATACAGAACATTAATTTTGGAAAACAAACTATTCTTAAGGAGAGACGAGTAGGCTTTTCTCCATTTGTTCCCATGTAATGAAGCAAAAAGATGTTACTTTATTAACTTTTCATTGTTCAGTTCCTTTAAATATTCCTTTAAGAGAAATATTACAATTCTAAACATGCACAAGTTTTCTGCCAGTTTAGCCAGTAGAGGCAGTATTTAAATAATTCACTAAGTTGACACTTGAAGAGGTTCAACATTGATCAATGGTCAGGTGCACTGAAATAATTTAAGCCACAACAGTAGGCCAAGCATCAAGGGGAAAAATTCTGCTATATTGCTGGAATAGAAAAGTGCCTTACTTTAAGGCCCTGAGCTCTAAAAAGTCTATTTAAAACGAATATATTGGCAAATCCTAAGCAAATTTTGAACACAAAACATGAAAATGAATAATAAAACTTTTACCTTGGGAATGATGGGAACTACTTAAATCAAATATTGCACATCTTACTGGCATCCAATTTTAACCTACAATTCACTTTAATCCACCACTCTGTATTAACAATTTTACTTTTCAGATGTTACCCATCATATCTAGTCATTAAAAGGGTTGATGAGCGTGACAAGGAGGCAGTGTTCCTAATTCATAGAGATAACTGGCTAAAATAGAAAAATATTGCTCATCTCTTAGCAGGAGAACTAAGTGGCTATAGAAGCAATTTCATACATGGGGCCATGATATAATCTATAACACTGATATCCTCTGCTCTGAGAACTTCAGGGAAGGTGGTGAGCCAGAAGCTGGATAGTTCCTAAAGCTAATGTACTCTATGTAGTCATCTAAAATATGAAAATCTGTGAGATCAACTCCTGGTAGAAGGTTTAAACTTCATAGAATAACATCTGACAACAGAACTACTCATATCTAAGGAGTCCTCATAAGGCTGAAACTGATCATGCGGTGCCTCCTAGTGGTCAATGTAAGTGATTATAGAGAAGTAGGGTTATTTACTTCATGTCATCTGACATTATCTCAACTTTGTATTTATGCCAGGAAATTTCTAAGGAAGCACTAAATTCCCCAATCTGAATGTTGCCTAAAAAGGAGAGAGATTTTGTATGGAACTTGTGATACTGGAACCTCTAATATTGGTTGTAATGGCATGGAACATTCATACGCAATCTAGTTACTTAAGAACAAAGCGTCGTATTTGCATTCAGATGGTGAACTAAATGATTATTTTCCCAATTTATCTGGAATTAAATAATATCACAATGATAAGAATAGGAAACGGAGAGTGTAGGGAGCCAGTTAATTTAAAAACAAAATGGCTGCAGAAAGGCTGCAGAGTATACTCTCCAGTACTGTGAGTGCACACTGAGTCTCAAAGAGCAAGAAGAGCACCCTGGGACAGTGCAACTGTCATAAATACATGCCAGTTGCCAAGGTCCTGAAATTTTGATCATATGACCATGGGGATGTCGCATAGGTCGTAAGTGTGTAAACCGGTCATAAGTCACTTTTTTCAATGCCATTATAACTTTGAATGGTCACTAAACGAATGGTTGCAAATCGAGGACTACCTGTAATATAGAATGAAAATTGTGCTTTGCATCTAATCGCAGCACAGGCTTCCCAGGCTAGAAACCAGGAGACGGTGGCCCCATCTTAGCCATGAAAGCTGGCCGGATGACTTTGCTCCAGTCACTCTTTCTCAGCTCAACCCACCACTTAGGGCAGTGGTGGCGAACCTATGGCACGGATGCCAGAGGCGTCACTCAGAGCCCTCTCTGTGGGCACATGTGCCCTTGCCCCAACCTTGCCTCCCCCCGCGACCCCCTCACCAGCAGCCCCCCAGAGGAGAGTCGCCCCTGAGTGTGGCCCACGCGGAGCAGTGCAGCCAAGGACATGGCAGCCAGGCAGTGTAGACAAGACTCTGCCCTCACACCCCATTGTGCACAATTGATGCTGCGGGGCATGGGCAGAGGGCGCAGCTGCCATGGTGCTCCTGGGTGATCTGCGGCAGGCCCTGGAGGCAGTGAGTGGCCCTGCGGGCAGGTGGGGTGGGGGTGGGGTGGGGTGGGAGTGGGGCAGGGGGTGGAGCGGGGGCAGGGCCAGTTTTGGGGCACTCGGTCTCTAAAAGGTTCGCCATCACTGTCATAGGATGCTATTGTGGGAAGATAGGAGGAAAAAAGAATATTAGGTATGTTACCCACACTGAGATATTTGTTATGTTAAGTTAATATTTTATCTTTGTCCTGAGTGAAATAGATTTAAGTTGTCCTTAGTTGTACCAACATTAAATAGTGTTTTCCTCCTAAGCCAAAAGCATCTAATAATAGCTACAAGGAGCAGGGGGTTGGACTAGAAGACCTCTAAGGTCCCTTCCAACATTATTATTATTATTATTATTATTATTATTATTATTATTATTATTATTATTATTATTATTATTATTATTACTACTACTACTACTACTACTACTACTACTACTACTACTACTACTACTACTACTACATCTGTTGCACTTTGTAACCCATTACAAAGTCAAGGACACATCACAGGCAGATCAGAGTGTTGCATTACAGGCTGAAGTGAGCAGGTGCCCTCAAGTTCCATGGTTTTTTTTTAGCATCAACAGATAGGTACCTAAAAAAAAGTGGAATTTTGTTTATATACATACTGTATGACTAATGCATTATCATATGCTCAAAAATGGAAAGGTTCAACAGTACCCACAATAAAGGAATGGTTGGTAATGATGGTGGAACTTGCAGTAATGGTTAAATTAACCGTTTATTTTAATATATATATATATTTACATTTATGACTGACTGGAAACTCCTTATAGACTTTTTGTATGAAACAGAAAAAGATCCCTTATTATGTGGTTTTGATGACTAGAAAAATCATGGATAAAAGAAAAAAAGTGAGCTTTTTTGTAATCATAAGGATAATTTTGTATTTGCTATGAAGGTAAATAGAAGCTTCTTTCTTTCTCCATGTCTGTTTTTCCTTATCTCTTTCTCTCTTTGTTCTCTTTATTCTGTATTACTTTGTTACTTTTTATGTTCTTTTAATTTTTTTATTTATACAATGTGTGTGTGTGAGAGCGAGAGAGAGAGAGAGACAGAGAGAGAGAGGGAGGCAGGCAGGCAGAGAAAGAGAGAGGCAGAGATCAAGATTGATGATATTAAAGGGCACCAAGAGATCAAGGTAGGCCAGAATGAACACACCATCCCATCTCAGTCTTGTCATAGGTTATCCTCAACATGATTTATGATCAAATGGATATAGGATGAACATGGGCCTATAAATGATTGTCTATTCCTGCTGGAAAACTATAGGACCTCCACATGTACTTGTGCTTCCATGCACTACATATTAAAATAATATTTTCCTGTGGTTATAAGGGGCTATTATGCAAGCAAGAAAGTTGCACCTTTTTTTAATTGACGGACCGATTGGGACAACATATGCACCCACTGTCCTCTGAGGACTTTTTTGGTGTACTTAAGAAAGTGTCATTCTGCAATGAGTCAGAATGGAAGTAGCCCAAACATTGACAATGGGGCAACAAATATTAGACCAGTATAGATTTCACTGACTCAAAGAATCTGAAATAGTTAAAATTTGTATATTGAGCACAGAGTAGAGAGTGATTTCACTCAGTAGTGAAAAAAAGTCCTTATTTTCCCACTGCATGGCATTTTCCCATGTGTGTGTGTGTGTGTGTGTGTGTGTGTGTGTGAGAGAGAGAGAGAGAGAGAGAGAGAGAGAGAGAAGTCAAGCTCAGGTAATAAAATGCATTTGCATTTTTTTAAAAAAACAGGAATAATATAGAATCTGCATCATGGCTGAAGATGGATGTAACCACAAACTTGTAGAAAGAAAGAGAGATTATTTATGCTTTAACTTAATGCTAGATGCTCTGAAAAAAGGAACATTTGCTCTCCTTCTCACTACAGTCCCCTGCCATATGTTTTCTTAGATAATAACAAAAGTCACTGTCCCTGTGGGTCATGAAGCTATACATCTAGCAAGGGAAGAATGATGGAAATGTATTTAGCTCATGATTACCAAAGCAAAAAGGTGACCTTGACAACTGAACAGTTCTTCATTTTCACAGTGAGACTGGTCCTCTTGCAAATGTGAGATGCAGGAAAGGAGCAGGAAAGGCCTAGCCCTTTGTTCATCTGTCCAAGGCTGACAATTTAATTGAACCCCATTTGAAATAAGGTCAGCAGGGTTGGGTCTTCTCCAGCAAACTATCAGACAAGCACCATTTCCTGGCTCTGAACGTTCATTAATGAGAAAAGAGATTTAAGGACATGTATTTCTCCATCCCAATATAATTGTCTTTCAGTTATTCCCATCCAGGGAACATACACAACACTACATATGATGATCCACATAGTGCAGAGATGTGCAACCTTTGGGGAAGCTGAATGCCACATTTGACCTTTCAATCGCAGGCCAGGAGCACACTTCAAAAATTGATTTAATATTAACGCAAATTAAATTACATTAAATAGAATATGCCATTTCCATATTAAAACATATTAAAAACAATATGTTTATGGCAATTTTTGGAGGGGTTCTGGAAACTGTATGCACCATAGGACCTCTGAATGTGCGCCCATTATAGAGACAAATTGTAGTATGGGACAACAGGGAGGTCTGTCTTGTGGAGCTGAGAAGCTGACTGTGTGATGTTCAGCAAATCAGAGCTTCCCACATTTCATGCAGATCAGCTAAGGAGCTAAAAAGAAATAGAATTCTTGACTATTTTGAACTCCTTAAAAGAAAAAAAATGTATATACATAAGAATACCCATACCATATATATATACCATGAAAATATTGTAACTCAGCAATGCTGCACCACTTAGGAACACACAGCTTCTAAAGCTGTGTTTCTTAATTGCTTACATGAAGAGGAACAAAAATAATCATAGTGCTTTGAAACACAACTTTAGTTAGCAAAGAATGTATTTTGTAGAGGAAAAGTCTGTTTATCCACAAACTGTCGCAAAGTAGCTGATCTGAAATGTAGGTTATTATTCATAATCTATATATTTTTGTCTTGACCATTAATCCATATTTCCTTTAGTCCTTTTATAAAACAGTTTTTATGACAGAGAGGAAATAAATTCATTACTTTTCTCCTTCACCTGTCTGCAACAAAAAGTCATGCAGCAGAATGAAATAGACATCAATTAATGGGAGCCCTCTCCCTATGTGTTGCACATTGATACTCAAAGAATTACTGAGGCTACATAATGAATATCAAACAAGTTGCAAACCAGGTTGTCATGGTTACATCTATGAAAAGTAATGTCACAGAGATGCTAGGAATCCCTTCCCATCCATCTAAGTGGTTTCTTGGCAGAAACTGTTAACAGTTAAACCAGTATCTGCTTGTCCTTTGAAGTGACTTGAGAAGTTGCCAAGCTTTGCAAAAGTTTAAAATGAGTCTAATAAAGAGTACAGTGACAACTAGTTGTTAGAATTACACAAGGTTTAACTGCCCTCAGAGTGTTTTACACACAGCCAAGTTAAGGGTGACAGTGATTTGGTTGCAATTCTTCTTTGTGCTCTGACTGGACTTTGCCATACTCCATTCCATCATGAAAATAGCAAAGTACCATGATAGAATGTAAATATTTCATTATGTTGAGTATTCTTTTTCCTTCCTTCCTTCCTTCCTTCCTTCCTTCCTTCCTTCCTTCCTTCCTTCCTTCCTTCCTTCCTTCCTTTCTTTCTTTCTTTCTTTCTTTCTTTCTTTCTTTCTTTCTATTTGCCTCCCAACTCATACTTCGAGGTGATTCTGGTTAGAATTGAATAGTAAGGCTTATGTGCTCCATAAAAGAAAGACAGAAGGAGAAGCAGATAATTGTGCTATTCACAAATCTGGAAAGTTTTAAAAAAACTATTCTAGGTTTCGAGCTCAACAATGCCTCTCATACATATTGTATGATTCTATTATTGCAACATATTTTCCATCAACTGTGTATTATATTTTTTGTGTTTTTATTATTACCATTATTACTACAAGCAGTACTAATTTGCTTGTTTTATAGTTTCCCTATCTCTTCTTGGCAAATATTATAATAATCCTAGAAGTGCAGAAATATTATATTGTTTTATATCATGTTACTGATGAAGTTGCCATACAGTACAGTGAAATCTTACTTCATCAAAGTCACAGCTAACCTCATCCTATTTACTACTGTCAACACAAGTAACTGGTTCCTCCCTCCCCAATTATAAGAATATGTCTCATAGATAATTTCCATATTAGAAACAAAATCTTTCAAACTCTTCAGTAAAAATGTGAAAAATATCCATGGCTTCAAAAGAATGTATATGACAACAATTGTTGAAGTCTGGGCATCATTAATAGTTATTTAATTACCTTTTGAACCATATCCACAGAGAGAGGAAGTTTTTAATAATGGCAAAGACCACACTGTTAAATGTCTCATCCATATTCTGGAAGCTTTGCCTATCTTTCTTATTTTAGGTTGAATGATTATATGCTGTCAAGTTGGTGTCAACTCTTAGTGATCACATAGACTTATTATAGGACAACAATGCAAAGAAAAAATGAGAATGTGTTTAAAAAGTAACTGTGTGTTTGTTCACTATTTGCATCCAGTTTTGGTCACCATGATGTAAAAAAGGTGTTGAGACTCTCGAAAGAGTGCAGAGAAGAGCAACAAAAATGATCAGGGGACTGGAGGCTAAAACATAAAGAACGGTTGCTGGAATTAGGTATGTCTAATTTAATGAAAAGAAGGACTAGGGGGGACATTGAAGTATTTTGTTTGTTTATAGGTTACCCATTTCATTTTGAAAATGAGCAGCATGGAGCCACTGACATTCAGCATGATAGCCAATTTTATTATTTATTGCTGTAGTATAACTGTAAATTTCAATGGTTTTTATGTACTGTGTCTTATTATAAATACTTGTCCTTTATGTATGTAACCTATAAACAAACAAAATACTTCAATGCATTGAGAAGAAATTAAGATATGTAAAATTCCATAACATTTAAAAATACATTGCACCACCAGAAATAATGCATGCAGGTCCTTAAATCATATAGCCATTTGCATTCCCATAAGCTTTAGGTTCAGAGCAAACATATGCACCATTACAATAAACAGAAGACAGAAAAATCCTCTTAAATAGAATACAATCCTATGTAGATCTGATTTACAATTTGTATTCTCCAGAAATCCTTGAAGACATAATGAAGTTTAGAAACATGAAGGATAATGTAACATATAATCTAGTTTGAAAGATGTATTCTAACACGAAAAAAAGATGAAAGTCAGCTAGATCCAGCTAGAACAGAGTGGAGGATTTGGACACATAGATATGTGTGGAAAGGCTTAATCCATTCACAACATGTACATGTACTGATCCCCTCATAAATCTAGAAACGGCTATGGCTTTATTTATTAGAGGGATACTGTCCAACAACAGTGGGCAACTGTCTAAAAACTTGGAGGAGGAAAGTCATTGGCCAATGGCAGTGAGCCAAATCAAGTAATCAGCTACCTTGGCAACGGCTGCCTCAGAAACCAAGCTTTTTAGAGAGCTAGCACAGACCTACCCTTGCTCTTGTCCTTTTATATTATTCCTTACAAAACAGAGGAAACCATCTCCTTGGTACTTCCTTTCATACTCATTCTTAAGATCTTCCATCTAGATGAGAAGCAAGTCCTGGACTGCAGTGGGAAACGGATTGCACATCTCCCCCTCCCATTCCCCAGTTGTCCCTGAGACTGAAGCCCCTATTACCAGGCCAAATTGGCATTCCATAGGAATCAATTTGGTGGTTCTTAAAAGGTAGGGAAAATTGTGTGTGGGGGGGGGAAGCAAATCTCTCCTTGATAGCTTGGCTTTCTTTCTTCAGCCCTGCCCTTCCTCAGAGGGAGAATGCCACCCACTGGTTGAGACTGCTGGATTCCTTCATTATTAGACTATCCAAAAATGCATGATAAAGAAAACAGGGCTTTCTGCCTCCTTCCACTATAGACTACTAAAATCTGGCTTGTGTAGATAAACAATAAAATTACCATATTATGCTGAACTACCAATTTATCTTCCTTAGCTCTGAATGGATTTTAGACACTAGTAGATAACTTGTCACATATTCAGAGTGTTCAGAACTGTACCATTCAGGTATGCAAGGCACAAAACAAGTCCCTAATATATTTTAAGTGGCATTAGTTCATAATTCCCAAAACAATTGGAGGGGGCGGTAGGCTATATACATATTTGGAATTGTGAGATCCTGTCATGGCTACGGTCTCACAAAAATATCACCAGGATCCAGGATGGACAAGCCCAGTCATAAACATTTTTAGAAGACAAACTAGTCAGGTTGAGTCCTATTATTCCCTCTACTCCTCCTACTCAACATGACTTCTATTATCTCAGCCCAAGTTTTTCTTTTTTGCTGGAAAGATGACCACACTTAGATTCAAAGGCTTGGGCTTAAGCACTTTAATTTCCCAAGAATGTCTCTGTTACTTACCATTATGAGCTTCAGAGGTAATATCAGAACTAAATACTATGCACTTATAAAATATCTGTCTTCCAGTTTTTTTTCTTTTTTAATAATTACATTTTTAAAAATGTAAGGAAAGTATTTATGGGCACCCTGGCACCATACATGCTATGTAAACAACTCTGATATTCAATTTTTTATAAACATTTTTAGACAATAAAAATGTACCGTAATAAAAATAAATTTTATCAATAGTCAGTTCTGATTTCAATAACCTTTTTCCCTGAGAAGTCCTAAATATGGCCTAATTATACATACACATGTAATTGGGCAAGTTACAAATCATTTAAAATATCGATTTTACTTATTAAAAACTCCTATTCCATCCTAAGGTACAAAGAATACTCTTTATTCAAGTATATGTTGTGGAAAAAATTGAAAAGAAAAACATAGCACAGAAGAAATAGCGGAATGGGAAGGGAGAAAGTAAACAGAAAAAAAATGAAATCATTTATCAGCTGGATTCAAATGATGTGCTGATTTAGTTCACAAACATGAAAACCCAGTCAACAATGTAACAGGATTTTAGCTCAAGCTAGACACAAAATTGTTTGGAGTTAAATTTGGGCCACCATATCTGGCCTGTAAAAATATGGACAACCATAATATAACAGTAAAGTGACTTTCCATACCTATTTTCTATGGTGATCCAGATTTTGCCGCCTAACTTTGGTGATTTTAGTTTACTTGAGATACTTCTGCCTTCTGGCTGCCTCCACTCAGATGCGAGCCAAAAGCAACCCTGAAGACTAGGAGTTTTCTAAGGACACCATCTCTGGTGGGTTTATTGTTGATCCCCTGCCCTCAGATGCATAGGAGCTCATTTTCAACCAGTCAGTTTCTCCCAGTACAGACCAGTACCCCACTAAATTGTTGTGAGGAAAGAAGTATAAAAAGTTCATTCAGTTCCTTGATAAAGATGTCAGTCCAACAAAAAATGTGAGCCAAAAAGGACTGGGAAACTAAAGCACCCTGCAATCTCTCTGTGATGCTTCAGACCACAACGAGAACACTGTGTAATTTTCAGTTTTTCACCAACAGGTTAAAAAAAAAATCCAACTGAGATCCAGTGATGATTTGCTGGTGTGTCCCCAGATAACTCATGTACCCCAACAGATTAGTGCAGCATGCTATACAAACACAGCCACTGTAGTCAGCCATTCTTGAAATTCTGAAAAATCCAAAGCTTATGTGTAGCCGATGTCATCTTTTTGCTTCCACTTTGGCTCAATACTATCTAATATGTCTACTTCTGCTCTTGCCTTCAGTAACTGGAGAGGATGCACTCACTAATTATATAAGTGGATTTTCTGATTTAAATGCTTTGCCAGAAGCTCTTTTCACATCCTTCCGATATGTGATAATGAGCCTCAGCAGGTGCTCCCCCCTTGCATGATGTTATGTTTTGCTAATAGTTAACAATCATAGAAGCAAACATATTATATAACTTATTGCTACATTTGCATTTAGAAAAGCTACACAGAAACATAATAATGATAAAGATGCTTTACCAAAAAATTGAAGTTTAAACATTTTAGGACAACCATTTGGGATACAAATGTATAGGGATTTTTTTTTTACATTTGTACATTTTGCCTTTAATCTATTTACAGTTACTTTTAAAAAAAAGTATGATCCACTTTTTCTCTTTTCTAGCCCCTGACAATTAAAAATTGAAACAAAAAAATTACATATCTGCTTAATGAGAAACATGAAATATTTAAATTAGCATTTAATCCTGCAAGATAGAAATCCAATTCTCATTCATGAATTCCTCATCTGAAACATTTTGGAAAATACTTCACAGTAATGTACACAAAGAGTCATACATGTATACAAATACTATGCTACTAAAATGTATCAATATCAGTTTAGCAAGAGGCATAATTGTAATGTCCTTTCAACCCAGGTACATTTGTGCAGCATGAGAAATTATTCCTTCCTTTGTATTTTCAGTACTTGAGTATCTGGATATGGATATGCAATGGAGCTCCTTTGTAGCTACCTGTCCCAATTTTCATACTTAATCAATGCCTAATTTGCTGACCAACCAGAAGTTAAGACTGCTTCAAAAATTCCTGTAGAAATACAGCCAACTGAACAATTGGGACAATGAGTAGCTGATTACCAATCAACTTTCGTATCTCAGCTATTATCCTAAAATATCATTTGGTAAAATTCATAGTACCAGTATTTATATATGAACTATAGTATGTTCACATTAGCATATATAGTGCATAAGCTTTGATATATAGACAATATAATAAATAGCCTTTGACTTCCTTAAAACATAGAAGGATCTTAGGAGTCCAGGGAAGCAAAAACATTGATTCATATTGAATTGGTATCTATGATATTAAGGTAGTACAACATCTATAGGTAGGGACTGAACAAACTTTATCTGTTTCTTATTCAACAACTACAAAACACAATCACAGCCAAGGATTCACGCTGTATTAGTGTACTTTTCTGCACAATTCATCTGAGTCATGGTACTGACACCCAGCAACTTAAATGCCTGAATGAATGGCAGCACCAATTCACTATCATTTTTCAGGAGAACAAGCTGCAAAATATTACACAACAAGCTAGGAACAAAATGCAGTACATTACTTACAGCCGTGACAATGCTTGGTTATTCTGAAAGAGGAGCTCTGGCAAAGTGTGTAGCTGGTTCCTATTTAGCCGTCTAGAGAAATGGAGGGTGGAAAAAGAAGTCATCATAAGCATTCATAGATACATTTAGATGCAGGTGGTCTTCCTCAACCCAGGGATGATGTAGTACTGACTACAAGTTGCAGTTCAATTTTTTGGTCAGTTTTCTGCAAGATATCTTCAAAATGTTATGACTAGAATGGGATAATGCTTCCCTGATCTTAAAAAAATAATTTTCCTAGTCCATATTTATCAATCTCTCTATGCAAATGGACGCAGATATGTGCAATAAAATATGAACATTAGGCAAGGATTACAAACACAAACCCTGTAAAATATCTACAATAAAATATCCTACTATATCCTATATTGTGACACAATATAATCTTCAATGTATCTCATGCCATCAAAGCTAGTGATTTCCACTAAATACTCCAATTATATGGAGAAATAGCCATTACAGATGCCAAGATTTTTCTTTTCCTCTGATAATCTTAAGCACTGGTTCCATAGCATCTCTAAATTAGACACTAGTGGCAGAGCCTACATAGGCCAGTTGGTGAATGCAGTTTTACAATCCAAGTTCTACAAAAGGGGCAAGGTTTGAATTGTGAAACTGCATCTGCTGTCTTGCTTCTTTGGACATCCCCATCCCCACCCATCAGTGAAGCTGTGTGAAAATCCTATTATATTTGCAAAGAAGCTTCAAAGCCTTCTTAAGAATAATTAGTAGGCACAAGACAAGAATGTCCACTATCTCCATTGTTATTTATTTTAACTTTGGAAGTTTTAAATAGAAATATTAGACAAGACCCAGAAATTAAAGGACTAGAAATAAAAGGTGAAACTTATAAATTGTAAACATTTGCAGATGACTTGGTATTCATCCTAGAGGAACCTTTAGAGATGATTCCTAAATTATTGGAAAAGATAGAACAGTTTGGAGAGATAGCAAGATGGAAGATAAACAGAGAAAAAACTAAAGTGATAGTTAAAAATCTTACAGATAAACAAAAAAAAAAGTCAGAAAAAATAGAATTACAAATACTCACAAAGGTTAAATACTTGGGAATATACCTGACAGCAAGATGTTCAATGGTAAAAGAAGATAACTATATAAAATTACTGAATCAAATAAAACTTGACTTAGAAAAATGGAAAAACTTGCAATTGTTGATCTTAGGAAGAATTGCTACAGTGAAAATGAATATATTACCAAAAATATTGTTTTTATTTCAAACGATACTTATAAAACTGGAGAAAAAAATTCTTTAAAGACTTAAATTGTCTAATTTTAAAATTTATTTGGCAAGAAAAGAAAGCTAGAATTAAACTGAAAATGTTACAAGAAGCTAAGGAAAATGGAGGTTTTGGCTTGCCAGAATGGGTTTTATATTATCAAGCATCAATACTAACATGGGTAAAAGAATGGATAACTCTTAGAAATAAAAGGTTGTTGTATTTGGAGGGACATGACCTACAACTCGGTTGGCACGCTTTCCTATGGTATGGGAAAAATAAAATTCATAAATATTTTCAAAACCACTATATTAGAAATGCATTATTACTAACATGGGAAAAAATAAAATGTAAAATATACTTGAAAATTCCAGGATGGCTTTCAACAATGGAAGCATTTGTACATCCAAATTTAGTCAGTCTTGAGAAAATATGGACATATAAAGATATTCTAAACTTTGAAGGGAATTTAAAATCTAAACAAGAGATGGAAAATCAGGGTATTCATCTATCATGGTGGGCATATTTACAAATACAAGTGAGATATAATAAAGATGTTAAATTGTATGGATTTTATAAAGAACAGACCTTGTTTGATCAGATATTATTAACCTCTGATGAGGAGCTAATTAAGAAAATGTATTACTTTTTATTGAATTTGAAAATGGAAAATGAACAAGTAAAAGAAACAATGATAACATGGGCAAAGAATTTTGGATACAATATAGACTTAGAGAAATGGCAAAACTTGTGGGAAAGACATTATAAATTGACAATGTCAACCTCTTACAAAGAAAACTTATATAAAGTGTTTTACAGATGGCGCTTGCCACCAGCAAGACTAGCAAAAATGTTTAAAAATATGTCAGATAGATGTTGGAAATGTAATCACAAGTCAGGTACCTATTACCATATATGGTGGACACATGTTAAAGCAAAGAGATATTGGACAAAAATACATACTTGGCTTGAAAAGATATTGAGAAAACATGTAGATTTTAAACCTGAACTTTTCTTAATAGGTATAATGCCAGAAAAGCTTGACAAAAAGTATATACTTGATTTTACATGTGACAACAGCGGCAAGAATCATATTCGCACGATATTGGAAAAATGAAGAAATATCACCAGAGGAAGAAATAGTTAAAAAAATACTAGATTGTGCAGAAATGGACAGACTTACTCTGGGGTTGAAAGAAAAAGAAGAAACAGAATCCTTTCAAACTTGGGACTTATTTTATCAATGGATGGAGAAAAGAATAAGGGATTAGTAATTCAATTTGTATTAGTGAATGATAAACTCAGACAACATGTTCGTTGAATAAGTACTTTTGAATTGTATTAAAAAATCAAAATTTACCCTATATATATAAAAAAGTATAATTAGTAGTAGTTATCCTGTGTATATTTTATGCCGTAAAATAATGCTGGATTCAGATTCAAATTCCAATACATCGTGGTTTTCTACTCATGTTCCATAGCTTTCTGTTTTTGACATACTTTTCGACAAATTACTCCTGTTAGCATCAGCATGTGTTTGCAGATTTAGCTGATAATAACTGATGAAAAAGTTAATGACCAAATATTGTAAATAGAAATACTCAATATATACACCATAGCATGATTATGTACATGCATAGTTAATTTTATTACTCTGGTTGCAAAGTATGTGTATTTTAAATATATATTTTTGGACTATTATCAAGACTGAAGAGCAGAGAATATTAACGATGCAAGAGCAAGTCAGGTACTGAGTCATAGAATAATACCATGGAGGCAGTTTTTTTTTCTAGAGGATAATTGGGGTGGGGTGGGGTGTAGAACAGTACAGAAATAAAGGAAAGGGCTAACGTGACACAGAAAATCCATCCAGAAGTAAACAGAAACCTTTCATTGTCCATGGCACTTTACCATTGTCCCTGGTAATATAGATATGGCATATCTATATTATAAGAACTGCCAACTTAAATAGTGACAGGTTCTAAGGATATTGGACATCAATCAACATTGCACTGGGACTGTTCTAGCTTTCTGAGGGTGGCAGAGTTGGTACCAGGAGAGAAGCAGCAAGTTTTTAAGTGGTGTTTTTTACAGTTGCTGTGAAGAAAACATGCAGATGTTGCCGAGACAGGTCTGTGCACTGTTTCTGATTGGATGCTTCTTGCTGAAAATTATTTTGGACCTGAAAAGAATGGCAAACAGATTGAGAAGCATCTGGGTACAAATGCCAGCCAAGCTGTTCAAGATGAGTGTAAAAACACACAGATCTTGCACCATCTGCTCATATGAGCAGGAGGGTGGGGGCAAAGAGAAGTTATTCTTGATCTAAGTAATGGAATTGATTGCCTTTGACCATAAGGTGTGTTCTCCCTATCTCTGCTTAATTCCACTTCTAATCTATCAAGGATCAGGAAGTCCAATGGGAACCCTAACTCATGCTTGTAAATGCATGGTTTAGTAGAAAAGAAAAAATGGAGGTATCTGTTAGGAAATTGCATCTCTTTTTTGTTCTCTGGCATTTTTCCCACCACCAGCTTTCATAGCACATCCACAGCCCTGAGACACTCACAGTCGCTCTAGTTCTTTCATGTCGTCAAACGCTCCTCGTTCCACCACATTGATCTGGTTTTCCATCAGCTGCCTATAAGAATGACACAAGAATCAGAAGTTGAACACCTAAAGGGAAAAACAGGGAAAACAGGAAGACAAAGGGCACATTTATTAAACTAGTAAGTGGAAGTCCTGTTTCTTTGTATAGGCGTATGCATCTTCTTTGAGGCAGGGACCAATCCTGTTACGGAACTAGGGCCACCATCAACTAAAGGGAACACCTGGCATAAACTTTGAGTGATACTGAGACAGAGAAGGGGAACAAGGTGATTATGTTGTTGGGGGGAAATCACTCACAGAACTCTCAGCTGCTTCAGTCCAGCAAAGTCATGTTTACTGATCCGAGTGACATTGTTTCCATTCAGTTCCCTGTGTAAAGAAGGAAAGAAACATCAGCAATGAAAAGATATGCACGTCTCAGATCCACACTCCCCATCAGAAGCTCCCCACCAGATGTTCTCAAAATGTTTTGGCTGCAAATAGGTTGAAGGTTAGTTATAGAAACTGGAGGCATCAAGCTGGGGAAAAATATTATATAGCAGTTCATCCATAAGGCAAGTCATTCCAGCTTTTGCATAGATTATTTATTGAGCTAGTTCATAAACTTAAGGTTCTTCCTGGACTATGACATTTTTGGAAGCAGTCTACTCTCCTCTGTTTCTTTATGAAATTGTTTATCTCATTTTCTAGCCTGTCAGTACTCTGTATTAGTCCCTTATGAAATGAATTTCATAATCAAGAGATTTTTAAAAAGAGCAACTTTAAGAATTTCTGTTCTATCAAGACTGCTACCACTGTACAGGTTTAAATTATCATAACTAAGAAATTAGTAAAAAGTGGATTTGTAAAGTTCACTAGGGGAGGGCAGAAAAACAAAGAATTTAGGTCTGCATATATCAGAGACATTAGATGGAGCTGAAATTAGTCAAAAATATATTTTGAATATATGCAAATTTAGGTCTGCTATTCAGAATGTGGCAGTGATGGGCACTTTTGTACAGGCTTGAATTTGGGATTAACAGTCACAAGAGAATGAAGAGGAATATGGTAGAGTGAATCCATTGGAAAGAATGTCTATACCAGTCTTTCCCAACGGACAGTTGTCCACATGTGTTGGATTTCAGCTCTTTTGGCAATACTTGCTGATGATTACAGCTGAAGTCCCATGATTAGAAAAGGCACAAGTTTGGAGAAGATTGCTCTATACCTGCTTATTATTTGCATTCCTGAAGGATGTGTGCATACTGATTTTGTATCCTGATATGAAAAGAAATTTGCACAAGAAAAACAGCACTACTGTTAGTTTCTGATTTCAAAATCACCTAACCACCCATAGATTGGGTGACAATGCAGCAATTGCTTTTCTACCCTTTAAAAGTTCAGATGCAAACAAGTAACAAATCTGCACTTCTCTCAACCCCGCATAGCAGAGATAGAAAGCCACACCTGCTAAATATTACTTCACATCGATACAATATTAGGAATGGATCATATCTCCTAACTCTTTGAGAAATAGGACTATATTTACTATGAATGATATTAGCAAATTGAAGACAATTAGCTAGTAACAGAAAGGAGAGAACAATAAACGAAGCAATGTTTTCATTCCATACGTTGCAGGAATATCTGAAAAGCTCAGGAGGATCTTTAGCCAACACAACATATGTGTTAAACCCAAGAACACACTAGGGCAGAAATTTGTCCACCCCAAGGATAGAACACCCAGACACAAACTGAGCAACCTGGTATATGCAGTACAGTGCAGTGAGACATGTGCAGATCTGTACACTGGGGAAACAAAACATAAACGCATGGCACAACATAAGAGAACAAACCCATCAGGACAAGATTCATCAGTCTATCTGCAAGACAAAGGCCACTCTTTTGAAAACAGCAAAGTCCACATTTTAGACAGAGAGTACCGCAGGTTTGAAAGAGGGGTCAAAGAGGCCATTTATGTCAAAATTGAACAACCTTCTTTCAACAGAGGGGGAGGGATACTGCATCATCTATCTCAAGTCTACAACACAGTCCTTTCAGCAGTTCCAAGAAGGCTCCACATCCATTTGCACCACTCAGGTGATCTTGAGAACACAGATAAACTTCCAAGTGGCCTCAACGACTCTGTAAAAGAATGCAAAATACCAGCTATCTGCAAGGAATATAAATCCTTCCATTCCCCACCATCCAGTCAGAGCTGAAGAAGCTTCTTGGTTGAGAAGTGAAATGTCTTCAAAGAAAATCAGTAAAGACCAGTTGCCTCTTGAAAAAGCACCTTTGAGACAACCATGACCTGGATGACTGAGAATCTACATGGACACAAAGCCCCTGGATAAAATTGTAAGACAGGAAAAACTGCCAAAGTAATTTTATCCTCAGCTGGATACATTCATAATAATAGTGATTCTCTCTCTACTGCATGTTGTGAAGAGAAATTTAAGCCCTGCCAACAAGTTCAGAACCTCTAGAGAATGAGAATTGACAAGGACCTTTGAGAGAAAGTCATCATAGTTCTATAAAGACAACTGCTAGAAAGAGTTTGTCACAGCTGCTAACACTGTTTCAACATTTATGCACCTCAGCAGGTGTTGGCAAACTGCACTCATCAGACAGAGAAGCAGCAGCAGCAGCAGCAGCAAACTCAGACTCGTGATGTGTTTAAGGGCTTTCTGGGGTATAACCCAGTCAGCTTCAACAAAATGACTTCCTCAGCAAATTGCCATTTATATTGCTTGTGTTATCTAGAGGCCATCTTGGAGATGGGGCTATTGTCTTGGATACCAGTGTGAAGCAAAAGCACTGTCACTCAAATGTGCCAGTGCCACAGAAATTTACATATTCAATTACAGAAGTACAATAATTGGGCCCTGGGCTTTTTGCCAGGGGCAATCTTCGTTAGAAGGAGATTGATAAATTCTTGATATAGTGGAACCATTGTGAAGGCTTGATACATACATAAATGTATCGCTTTTTCATTTCAATATAGTAACTAGAGTGAATCTCTCTGAAAAGCATTTGGTTATCAATTCAGTGACCCTGCCAAGTAAATGCAGTGGTGTTCCTGATTTTTAGCATGACAGTGGAGTGATAGTCCAGCCTGTAGCTCCAAGAGGGAATGTTTTGCCTGTTGTTTTCTTGTGCACTTTAAAACGGACAGCTTTGAGTATTGGCTGCATTTGCCAAGATTTTCCTGGTTCCATGAAGTGCTAGCAACTATCCTATCTAGAGGAAGTCATCCTGGGTGGTGGGTGGAACAAATGAAAGAAAATTGCTCTCCCAACCAGAGGCATCTACTGGGAGTGGGGAAAGCTGGGGAGAGGGGAGTAAAAAATCAAGATGTTGGTTATAATGGAGTGATCAAGACCCTCCCCCCCCTAAAAGAGCAGGGCTTTGATTGTGCCATTACTTCCAACTTTAGCCAGGAGAGAATCATCAAATGGGTATATGTAGACTATATATGTAGACTAGGTATCGATTGCTAGATTGTCCGGGAATGTGTTATCAGTCAAAATACCAATTAACCTAAAGGTAAATTGATGAGACTATGCCCACCATACTTTCTAGCTCTTTACAACCTCAAATTATTTTTGTCTTCTTTTGGGCACTTTCCAAATAAATCACTGAGATGTTCCTAATTACAGCTCTGGGATCTGTAGGCTACCCAGTGACATTCTGAATGCCAGCATTTTGCACTGCAGTACAGTAATTGCCCTTTCATTTTTGAAAATTAAAATAATTATAAAAAATAAAATAAAATAGAGGACACCAAGGGAAGTGTTGCTGATAGACTGGCATCCAGGATTGGGGGCCAAAGCCCTTCTGCAAAAATCTGTAAGAATATGGATAGTTTGATTTAATCCAAGTGGTTAACGTTTTTTTTTCTTTTTTTGCTCATACAAAGTGCAACTTGCTCTTCCCTTTCCCACAGCATATGTCTATCCTTTGTACCATGGCCATAGGAAAACTACTGCCATTTGGGTTCAAAAGAATGAGGGACATGATAAGCAAGAATGGAAACAACAGCTGGCGAAAGATTATTAGGGGTGAATCTACTGAACCCTGTAGTAGTCCTTCCACTTCCAAGTCTCTAATCTTCTCCCAAAACCAGGCTTAAATGGTATCTTTCTTCATTGTCTCCTTGTGGCATAATGTGATTTGTGAACCTAGCTATTATGGCTTGCACTTGGGAATTTGCATTATGTGTGAACAAAGTTACTATGATTTCTTCATCAAGCTATTGCTTAAAAAATATAGATTGATATGTACATTTCACATTATTTCCTTTCTGCTACTGGAATATGCTATCTTACTGACTCGGGCTTGCAATCAATTTGCCCTAAAGTTAACAAAGACAGAATGATTATAAGAAATACTATTGTTAATAATATTGGCCTATATGGGAGGTAAATTTTAAATAGCAAAAACATCCTGTATAAAAATAGCAGTCTTTTTATAGGTATCTGGACTCTGAAAATCAGTAGCATCTCAATGACTACAAAAATTATTCACCCATTTTGTCTATATACGATGAAAGGCAAAGGTAGTTTTCACCCCCAAAACTTAACTTGTCCAGTTAAAGAGCTAGAAATTTAATTTATATAACACATGTCAAAAAGAGACTAGCAGAGCCAGGGGGAGGAGTCAAGCAGGGAATTAATCTGGAATCTCTACATAGTCACAAGAGGGCAAAGTCTGATCCCCCTTGAATGCCATTGAACCTTATCTAGTTTGGCCCAGATGCAAATCAGCAGTCTGAGAAGACTCCTGTGTTAAAGGCATGAACAATAAAATAGCTAATTGAATTGGTCATGCGTGAATCTCATTGTTCACTTCTGACAACACACTAAGCTTGTTTAGTGTTAACTTTCATAAGGTTTTTTAATAGCTTAATATATTGTATGAACCAAGTTTATTTGGTAGTCTATGGTTCAATATATTATGTAAACTCAGAAAAATTGGTTAACTCAATAAACATATTAAGCACATTGTATGAATACAGTCAGTAATAAGAATCAAAATTACTCAGAATACCATGTGAACTCTAACCCTAACCTTATCTGTCTGACTGGATTCTCTCCAAAGGACAACTGGCCAGTGGTAAAGGAGGTACAATGTACAACAGAAATTTACTTCGTGATTTCTATGAGTTCTATCTAAGGCAAATCTCATGCTGATTTTTTTTTAAAAAAAATGTAGCATTATTATTCTTAACCCAAAGTCTTGCTGATATGGCTGTAAGGGTGATGTATGAAAAATCAATAATGATAATCTTGATACTTTTCAAGAAAATAAAGTAACAAGAGCCATTTTGGGAAAGTTATCCTTTCTGTGCTGCTAGGACCATTCCCACATACTCATTCTGCAGGAAAGTCTGGTTCTTTCTGATGGGAGCTCAAGTTCCATTTCTGGCTTATTTCAATCAGGTATAATAATAGAGTCCATTTGATGTTTAACATTACTTTAAGTATTTTAAATATAGGTAGAGAAATCAACTACACACAGAGCAAAACATCAATTAAATAAATGAGAAGGTTACAGGTGTGTCTTTAAAAAGTAAAATAAATTACACAGGACACAAGAGGATGTGTTCTTTCAGAACAAAATCATACTAATCATGCTTCACTAGTTAAAACTGTCAAATCCCCAAATTGTTCCCCCACCCAGCAATGTTTAATCAAATAAAAAACAAAAATATATTCTAGGACTGGAATTTGGAAGAGTGCAAGCTGTAAATAATACTATGCTAATAAGAGTCAGACGTGCCTGTATGAGGCTGTGAAAATCTGCCACATGCAAGAGGTTTTGATGTTTCACATCAGGAATTCACTTGCCCCATTTGATTGCAAAGAATCCCTAAATATAATTCCTAACTATTTCGGTACATTATGAAAAAAACTGCCTTATCTAACTGTAAGTGACAATAGATCAGCAAATGCTAATCAATAACCACTTAGTAATACTGCACTAGTTCCAATATGTGGCAATTCCCAGAAAGGTGGCCTACTATAAGGAGTCAGACTAAGGGTGAAAAAGGAAATGACGACCACTCCAATATGTTTGTCAAGAAACAAATGTATATTCACAAGCAGTAATAATGGAAGATATCTCCCCAAGCTCCCCATCCACTGAACTATTAGAGCAGGGGTAGTCAACCTTGACTCTTTTATGACTCGTGGACTTCAACTCCCAGAATTCCTGCTGGCTCAGGAATTCTGGGAGTTGAAGTCCACGAGTCATAAAAGAGCCAAGGTTGACTACCCCTGTATTAGAGGAAAGCGGAGGGTCTGAATAACACTGGTGCTTTTCCTGTGGCTGGATTAAAGCCAAAAGGATAGCTAGATATTGATGTGCTCAGAAATTTGATGCCATTGGTACATGGTTAGTTAGAATCTTGCTCCAAGGAGAATGTAATGTTGTTAAAAGCTTAAATGTCAAGAATGAATGCTACAGTTCTAGGAATCAACAAATTGATATGTACTGGAATGGGAATATGAGGAATATCTTCTATTATGGACAACATAAAAAAGATAAGAAGATGGAAGTAGCCTCTGTTGTTAAAAGATTATCAATGTTAGTACATCAATACTCTATATTCTGCAAGCAATGACACTTATAAGCCCTAATTCGTCACAAAAATAGATCTTGCACTGATTGCTACACAGACAATAAACTCCCTGCAAAATTACAGCTTGAGAAAACGAAATCATCAGACTAACAAGAAGCAAAACAAAGTGAAATGGTTGCCTGCTGTCATGTTGAAAATAGTTGAAGAAAAGCAGAAAGCAAAAAACAACAGACAGAAGAAAAAAATTATCCAAGCAAATACTGAGTTTCAGAAAACCCTCAGAAAATATGAAGAGTTATACTGTATTTAAATAGGCAGCACAAGGAAATTAAGGATAGCAATCAAATAGAAATTAGCCAGTGTTAAGAAAATTAACAAAAACAGGAACTTCCGGTGGCAGGCGATTTCGTCGGTCGCAGCTGTTTGCTGCCTCCCGCCTGTTTTGCGTAAAAGCCGGTTTGACAGCTAGCATCTGCTGTCAAACGGCTTGATACCTTTCCCCTGGGCATAAGGGGATAGGTGAGCTGCCCGGGGTAGGAGTTGAGTTCCCGAGTCGTCCTATATGGACGATGTAGGCGAGANGCCGAGGCGTAGCTGGCAAGCGGCAGAGACGGAGCAGGCCGACCACCAGCTGGCCCAGCCCAAGGGAGGTAAGGCACCCGCCGGAAAAGGGGGAAAAAATGGTGGACAAAAAAAATGGCGGACAGCCTTGCTTGGCGACCCCCGTGAAATGGTCGATCGACCCCAAATGGGGTCCCGACCCACAGGTTGAGAACCACTGGGCTAGGCAAAAAACGATAAAATTCTAAGAAAAGAAAAAAAAAGCCTGTAACGATTTGGCATAACTCCATATCAAAATACAGGCACGCATAAGGGTAATCGTTAATCTATTACTTACTTCTGTTCTTCCTTGATTTCTGTAAGAGAAACAAACAATGTTATTTTAGGGTTGACTTGTCTAGTAATGAGAACACGAGCAACACATCCCCCCCCCCAAAAAAAAACCTGTTTAAATTTCTAGGCAGTTGGCTAACATTTTTATGGAGGTGCCCAGCTATTTGTGCTGAAAAGAGACCCTCCTCTTCAGTGTTATTGTGGTAGTGCTTTGTTAAATTGTGAAGCAAAACAGATGCCTCACATTGTGCAGCCGCTCGGCTATCGTTCCAAGCCTTAACATTCTGGAACTCCTTCTCCCCAAAGGGCCCTGAGGCTGCCCCCCTTCCTGGAATATATAAAAGAAAATATAAACTTTCTTACTTGGCAATTCTTAGCTTTCCTACTTCGCCTCTTCCTAAGGCTTTATTCCACTGCTGAGACAAGTATTTGGGGACCTAAAAGAGACGGGGGGGAAAGGAATAATCAAAAAAAATCTGCAACAAATAGCAATAAATATAAATATAAATAAACGGTTAGAACAATTAACCAGTGGAACCACCTGCCTCCAGAAGCTGTGAATGCTCCAACACTGGAAGTTTTTAAGAAGAGATTGGATTTTGCTACTTTGAATCCGCGTATTACTTGTTTTGACTGAACTGCTTAAACTTATTGCTAATATGGTCCTGAGAAAAATCGTGCCTTTAACTTTGAGACCGTTTACATCCCTGATGTCTCAGACATCTCAACTAACCTCTGAAACTTTCCACTTGTCACCTTCGTTATCTTTTTCACCTCCACCGCCTTTTGTTAGAGA
>NW_015386551.1:490328-512738 GCF_001527695.2 Protobothrops mucrosquamatus
AAAAGAAAATTAACAAAAACAAAAATATTTTACACAGAAGTAAGCATGATTAAAGGTAAGACAAGTCTACAGGAGTAAAATATATATATAAAGGAGAATAGAAAATGGCATGAAAATACAAAAGATCTATGCAAACAAGGTCGCAGAATTGATTATATATATCATGACTCAGTCACTAACCTAGAACCACTCAAAAGTATTACTAATAATAAAGCTGCAGAACATGACATGCCAGGCAGAACTTTTTAAAATCTTACAAGATGATGGAGTAAAAATGCTACATGGGGTTTTTAAGTAAATATGAAAACAAAACACAGGCCGAGGGATTTTTATATTCCAGGACGAAACAAGGCACTGCTACAGAATATCCAAACTACTGAATAACTGTACTTATTTCACATACTGGTAGGATAATGCTCAAGATTTTTCAATCCAGATTTCAACAGTACATACAACAGAGGCATCAAAGAAATAGGGACTCTCAAGATCGCATGGGTAACATCCAACAGAAATGGAAAAGAGAATTTTAAAAAGACATATTTAACTGCAATTTCTTTTAGTATCTAAAGTAGACCATAAGAAATTAGAAAAATAGAGATACTGCGCCTCTCGCTGTAAATCTTGTAAAATATGTGTGATGACAAGAGGCAAGAGTTTAAACAGAATATGGAGTAACTAAAGGTTCAGAATTGGGAATGTTACAAGGTTTTATATGATTACCTTATTTATTTGATAAATTAAAAACAAACTATTCAAGAAACATGCCAAACTAGAAAAAATGGATACTGGAATTAAGATTGTTGAAACAAATATCAACAGCCTCAGATATGCTGATGATCATTTTGGTAAAAATGAGGAAGACTTAAGAAGTTTCTTGCTGAGGCAAAAAAATGTAAAAACTGTTTGCTGCTCAATGTTTTTTTAAAAAAAGAACTATGGTTATGTCAATAGATAATTTCAACTCAAGGCAAATAGTGGAGAAGAAGTTGTAGTAGTTAACAGACTTTATCTCAAAAAAGGCTAAAAAAATGTACAGGCATAGTGATTGTGATTGTTGCCATGAAACAAAGAGACTTCTGCTAGTTGGGGGGAAAGGCTATGACAGAGCTAGACAAAATAGCAAAGTGGAAAGACATTAAACTTAGTGTCTATATCTCCCAAACATGCCTGTGAAAGCTGACAATCAGAAAGGCTGAATGAGATAACTTTATTCCTTTGAAATGTGATGGAGAAAATAGTGATGATTATCTAGACCTCCAAGAAAAACAAATTATTCAATACTAGAAGTAAAACCAGGCTGTTCACTAGAAAATGTATCATTATGAAAGTAAAACTTAAATATTTCAGACACATAATGCAGAAGCCAGAATTACTGGAGAAATAAATGACTGAGATGCTTAGAAAAACCAAAGGCAATCAAAGTAGCTGATGGGGGATAAAATGGCTTGATACAGTATTATCATTGTTAACTCACACAGCAATTCAAAGAGACAGTTGCTGAGAGACAGTGATTGAACAACTGAAGAACGAGAACCTGATATGGAGAACAACAGGTTGGAGAATATTTCTTTTTATGAATCATATTAGCATATTACTTCAAAATAACAGGAAAACAATTATAGTGAAAACCAATACAGAGCAACAAAGGTAAAATAGGATATAAAGAACAAGAGGAAAAGTTTGATGGAAATTATCATCACCTATTTTATTTTATTTGTGTTCCACCTATATTATTTCTACAAATAACTCAAGATGGTGACTATATCCAGCACTCCTTCCTCTTCCTATTTCCCCCCGACAACAAGCTTATGAGGTGAGTTGGGCTGAGAGTGACTAGCTTAAGATCACCCAGCAGGTTTTTATGGCTAAGGAAAGACTTGAACTTACATCTCCTGCTTTCCAGCCTGGTGCCTTAACCACTAGATCAAACTCCCACTTTAATATTTTAAACTTTTTCTCCTCTCCTCTTGTATCTACTGCTGCTCAATTATTACATTATCACCTATTAAAAACAGCAATAAAAGGTTTAAATAAAAACAATGGCCTCTATAATGTAACTTTAATTTAATCTGTTCATAGTTCTTTTCCAAAACTCAAATAAGAATTAGTATTTTTCTCTTACATTTAATTTATATTTATAAAGCCAACCTTTCAATATAGACATGAATAATAAGACTAAGAAGTATCACATGTACTTTTAAAGAAAAAAAAACCATGTAGAATGTTGTTCCTGGCAATACATTTTTTACATTTCTTTGACCTTATCATTACCATGTGTTAATGCCAATGATGAAAGAACAGGGAGAGTAGACACTGAAGACAGGAAAAAGTGGGGAATAAAAGAAAGTGAAAATATATAAATGTCTGAAAGCCTGATGAGATTCAGGCATGATTTGTTGTCAAAAGCATCACATATACTGATTAAAATTTGTTGATTAGTGAATTCTATTTGCATGATGTGAAAGATCCATAACTGGATATCTCCATTTTTTTCCTTTCCCTCATTTTAAATGATGTATGTTGGAGGTGTGAGTTCAACGTGAGAGCAGGAAATAAATAAATAAATTCCAAAGCAAGTTCAATTTCCCAATCTGAATTCTATCTTAATCACTTCTAGTATTTCATTTGTCCTAAGAGAAAAAATTATTTAGGATTTCCTCCTAAATAATACCTAGTTCTGACATTGCAAGCAGACTAGGAAGTTCAAACCAGTGATCTGTCATACTTATGGCACGTTACTTTGGACAGATTTTGCAACTTTCTACCAGGCTTAAAAACTAGTAATCTGGTAGGGTCAGCTTATCCCAACTCTTACAAAATCTGATGTATTGAGTGATCTGAACAATTGTTCCAAATCACCTGTCATTCCAACCTGATCTTCATGCTGAAATTCATCTAGAACCCCAGTGAATTTGGCTAGAGGAGGTGAATCATGGAAATCATAGACCCAAACAACTGGAGGGCCCCTACTATTGATAGTTCAGAATCTAATTTTGTACTTTTTCAACTTGGAGCTGTCCATCAGATTCTTGTGAACCAAAAAACAATGCCTGCCAAATCACATCTATCATAACTTTAAGCAACTAAATTTTCTGGACAAGGTGTTAGTGGAGGTATTTCTTCTCCACAATAAAATCAGTATAACCCTTCCTACCCTTCTTTCCCTCTTACACACATATGTGCACACATATACTCATCCAGCTGTACAAGGCAAGGCAACACCTTTTCTTTCTCCTAAACCTTTTTGTGTTTTTCCTTAACAAGTCTAGAGAGTAGACAAAAGGTGTTAACCAGGGGTCTTCAAACTTGGCCCTTCTATGACTTGTGGACTTCAACTCCCAGAATTCCTCAGCCAGGAAAACTCAATCCAGTCAAATAGATTAAGCAAGAGTATATCAGAGTGGGTTCTCTTCTCGTTCTCACCATTAGGGAGTAACTGAAATGCCTGAAAAATATTAAGCAAAGATAAAAGGTTTTTTTTCCCCCAAGAGCAGAATCTTTGAAGCATTAAAAAGTGCATCCGTCTTGTTTATTTATTTATATCCCACATTTTTCCCCAAGCGGTTAAAGGCAGTATCAGGACTGGATTACAGCCAACTCATGCACTAAACACAGCTCAGAATGGTGCCCCTTGACCTTTCCATTGCTTAACTGAAAAGATACGAAGACTTAATAAGTGCTGAAAACTAGAGCTGAGTGTGGCAGTGAAAGATTAAAGGGCATGATAGCTGGGGAGAAAAACCTCTGTGCTACCCTATTTCTCTTGATGCCCTAAGCACATACTTATTTTGCTTAATGGTTAATTCAGGATGGATATGAGGATTTCCCCTGATTTTACCATAGCAACAACCCTATGAAGCCATTTGGATCAAGAAGGGATGTCTAATACCTTAATTTTTACAATATATTGATGCCAATGAACTTGGAATTAGATTTTAGTTTGGGAAATAAATAGCAATTCTACCCTGTCCCTCGGAAGTGGCTTTATTCTATTCATAGAATATGAAGTCCTGTGGGGAAAAGGTTTGTATGATACTTGTATGTTTTCGTGAATACAGCAAATCACAGATTATCCCATCCCCATTATGCCATTCCTTAATCCTTGGTCCTTGGTGTAGCAGTTTTATGTAAGAGATCTGATCTGGAATCTGACTTTCTCCCTCTTCTGTCTCAGAGACACAGGAGAAGCTCAAGTAGCTATTCCTTCAAAATAAGAGTTGCCACTTTTCCAGCATCAGAATGTCATCAATTCTTGCTATAAGGTACAATAGGACCTCAGTTGTATCTTCTCTTTAAAATATATATTGTTTACCTCTGGAAATTTTGTGGAGAATAGAATTCAGGTAAATTCTGCTTCTGTTGCTCTCCGCAGTCCTCCACTCACAAAGCTTAGAATCAATTTTCACTTTCTCATCTGTTAAATGAAATTTGTCTTCTTTTTGACTGCCTGAAAAAAGGTCCTTTTCATCTTCAAATGTATATGATTCAGATTTAATCAGCCTTCTGATACAAATTGCTACAGAAGCTAATCTTCTGAAGTGCTGAAAAACAAGACTAACTGGATATAATGGAAATTATTTTGCTGTGTCCAGGAAAAGACTCTGTGTCAAAGCATCTGAAAATATATTTGCCTTCTTACTTATGTGCACTACTTCTATTTACTGCCTCTTACAGAACCTACTATAATTGTTCTCTTTTTTTGACACACCATTGTGAGCCTTTTTCTTTCCTTGATACTGATCCCTCTTTGAACAAACCAATGCCAGCATAACATTTGTTCATTATCCACATTGGCAGTCCCTATCCTCTTCTCTGCCACTGCTAAATGAGTTGGGGGTCTGCCCCTTGTTATACGCAGAGTGGCTGGTTTCTTTCTCTGGCTTTACAACCCCCCTCTCTACTTCAGCATCTCAAATAACCCCAGCGGAGGGCACCGCAGCAGGAATGCGGTGGGTCTGCCTTAGGACTCTGCCTGGGGTACTCTAGGCTGGTTTGCCTACCATTCCTGCACATACCATTTGAGCCTCCCAACTGAAAATAATATGGGTGGGGGAGAAATATATAGATCAGGGGTAGTCAACCTTGGCTCTTTTATGACTCGTGGACTTCAATTCCCAGAATTCCCATAAAAGAGCCAAGGTTGACTACCCCTGATATAGATACTAAATAATTAAATTGTCCAGGGAGGAGGGAGGCAGATCCTGCCATGACTGTAACAACCAGTCAGATCCTGTATATACACAACTGACGCTAGACAACTGTTCTCTTAGGAAGTGGAGGAAGTGACTGAAACTGACAAATACAGGGAAATTATGAAATAAGCAACAAAAGCTCAGATTCTTGATTGAGTAGTTTTATATTGCTTGATGATGAGATGGGTGGCATGCAAATGTAATAATTAATTAAATAAATACAATAAAAACACTGTGTTTCACCCAGGAGCTTATGGAGATGTTTTCTTCGCCCTGTTCCCCCCCCCCATCCACATCAACAACCTCCATGTGAGGACAAAATGACTGGGCAGAAGCCACCCAATGGCTGCTGTGACTAAGTATGGACTACAGCTGGGTCTCCCCCTTTTTAGTCCAACACCTTAAAAATCATATCACATTAAGCAGAATTACACAAATATTTCCCTTCTCCTTCTCCAAAAAAAAGATAAAAAATAAAAATGGTGACATTCTGGTCATTCAGAGTATTGTTAAAACAGTGTTTGCAAATATGTCTCTTCTCTTCCCCCCCCCCCCCCCAATGAGTCCTGTCTTCATTCATGTTGACAGCTGGCGAAAGGCTGGTGGAAGTGAACCGGCATGCAAGGAACTCAGGAAATAGTAGTAAAGAAGAGGGCCTATGCTGGGAGAGCAATAGAAGAGGTGGAAGCAAGTAAGAAACTAGAGGTGAGGGTGAACCATGCCTTCCAATACTCCCCACCGCTGGTCATGTTCACAATAGACACTGCAGATTTTATGTACCCTAAAGCTGTGGCGGAATAGTGAGAGCTTATCGGGAAGGGGAATATTTTTACACTGTGATACACAGATTCTTTGATAAATCACAAGGGGACACAGGCAGGACACTTTTATTTAAACCAAATACACTGTTACAGGATATATCAGTTCTAGGTCAGGTCTTTTGAAGACTTGAAGAGGACCAGGGGAACAATATTTCTTGTACTCTCTTGCCACAGAACACATGCAGAGGATTTTCGTTCCGCTGCATCCCAAGTTAATGTAATTTTTCTTTTCTGTCTGTCTCTTTTGGTGTGGTAATGGAGATTGTCTTTTAAAGTAAATACTGGCATAACTTGTTTTAGTTTAATATATTCATATTATTGCATTGGTTTTTCTATCTGTTTCAAATACTGAAACATAAATTGGGCAAGGTCCCTTCATATGTGTTGCCCAGAAAAACAACATTATGTTCAGCTTTTAAGTTCAACAACAAAGACGCTTAAGATATTAGAGTGCTGTTTGTCATTCTACCAGAATTGGGTTCCTATTAATCTGCCACTGACTTTCTCTGTGTTTTCTCTGACCAAGTTTCCTAACTTTGACTTCAAAACTGCAATAACCTACAGATATTAAAACCAACAATGAAATCTTTATCAAGAGCAGTTCCATCATAGTTCATAATAGAAAAAGAAAAACCAAAATGTAACACAATGGGAAACACTAGCTAGATAGCAGTGGGAGTAATCAGCAGATGAGAAGGATGGGAAATGGATCTTATCCCAATCTGGGAAAACAAGGAACATAAGGCCATTCTTGTTATTAATTTTAGTATGGGATCCATGCGCCTTCTCAGTTTAACACATGCATTGAATTGCCTTTAGTGGCCATTTAGAAACTCATACTTTGGGAGGATATATATCACATTGAAGGAAGATGCAGTGATGCTATAATTCAATGGGCTGCATCTGTTCAGGGCAGCCAAGTCTTCCTTCCAACATTTGAGCTAAACTCAGTTGATGCACAAACAGTTGGTGTTCTTCAAGGGAAGTATACAGGACCTGGAGACATGGTGAAGAAATTGTTGTGTCTTTTCTGCAACTTAGCATTTACACTGCAAGCATCAGCTGGAATCTATTCCTCTTAAAGCTCAAAATCATTAGAGAAGTATCTCTTCCTGAGATGTGTTGCTTTCCTTCCCTGCAGCAGAATCACGACTGCTGTGCTTGAAGATCACAGGACCTGATTTTATGAGGAGAGCAGCAGATTATATGCAAGAGCGTATTTGAATAAAGGAAAGGTTCAGTTGAGCCACAGATATAATAACATAGATTGTATTATAAATACAAGGTTTATTATCCTGGAAGAAAACAATGGCAAATTCTTTCTGTTGCACTGCCAAGAAAATTGAATGGCTATGGTCATCAGAACTGATCTCAACCCTAATGCTTTTTTACCTTCAATCATTCCAATCATTACATGAAATTGTACATACAAATGCACAACACACATACACATACATACATATGTATGTACGTGATATTAACTCCAAAGTTAATATTCTCTGAATCCAATCTACCATCAAGTAGTTTTGATTGAAACTACTTTAATAATCCTTCATAGAGACAATTCTCACTCTTTAAAGAAGACATAATTCAAATTAAAGGAAGAATCTTATCCACCTTCCATTCGTGGATCAAAAGCATTTTATTTATAATGAACTGAAGTATAAAAGGCATATTTTAAAAGGTCAAAGGCTTTTTAAAAAGCACTAAAGCATCATAAGCAAAGTGGTAAGTAGTGATTACTGTTGACACTAGGTCTAAAAATTCTAAACATAAAAGAAGTCAGAAGAACCCCACGGTACCAGGCCCATGGCCTCTCTAATCCAGCATTATTACCATTACAGCCAATCAGGAGCCTACAGAAGAACTGTAGTATAATCATCCCTCCCATTTATGTTTCCCAGATCTGGTATTCAGACAGTGTGGTTGTATTAGCACACACATTGAATCACAAATGCCACACTTTCACTTAAGAGTGCTGGGCAAATCCAGCCTATGTTGGTTCATTGTGTCATATGACCTCTGAGAATTGGGTTAACTAAGCAAGCTGCAGTTAGGTTAACCATGAGTAGCTTTGTCATAACAACACAGCCACCGTCTTTGATATTAGAGATTATATATAGATGCTATGATTAACACACATTAACTAGCAGCCTGATCCACTCACCTGATTTCTTTTTCTAATTAAAATACCTTTGAGCTCTTTGGTTATCATATGTTGTTGGTGGCCTATTTATATTCCATCCATATGTGGGCAGTTCTTCTTCCATAGGTATGGTCCATTTAGAAACTATCCATGTCTAGTCACCATTACCAGACTGCTTAAATGTTGCTCTGCCAACCTTCTAAGACTAAGATGCAGCCAAATGGGTCATAGTCTATTGTCAAATTTCTATCAGACTTGTTTACCTTAAAGGTTTATTGTGAAGCTAAAATTATGTTCTCATTTCCTGGAGATATAAATATATAGCTTTCCTCAAACTATTTGCACATTACAGAGGTCACTATAATAAATTTAAAGCAAGTGTATATAAGGCATAGTAAACACAAGGCAATGGGAATTTGTAGGAAATCTATTGTATTTTATTGAAAAATGTTCTCTGAAGGCAAATTCTGCAGCCTTACTGCCTATTAGTAGGGTTTTCTTCATCCCTGGGGCAATTCATCCTGGTTAACAGCCTCAGCTCCATCAATACAAACGCTGCAGAGTTTTTAAACTAATATTTTTTCTGCACACAATTCCATGGAGAGGCGAACTCAGTGTTTCCATGGCAATACACTGACAGCATCTGCTTGGGAAGTAGCTGAAGGGAGAAATTGGAATAGAATTGCAAATTCCCCACCACCCAGACAAGGATCTGAAGGAAACGAAATGAAACATGACTGCCATTGTGATCTATCACAAGCCTATAATGCTACTTCCATAAGGAATCTTGCCTTGTGCCAAAGCAGTGAACTCTCCAGTGAACAGTTAACTCTTGTATTAGCTAAATATCTGAAACTTCCAAAATAGATCTATGCATATTCCAACTAGAATTATTAGCTTATTTGTCCCTTACAACATCTGGCTATTAAAAAGGAATAAAGTAGCTTCACTACTTCCCATTTATTCCTATATAAGATCTGATGTATATCAGTATTTTCACAAAACACAACAACTTTTCTAAGCAAAGGTTTTGAGTGATTTTCTTAGTACCACACTCCAAAAAGTACTGAGTAATTACACTTATGTATTTAACAATTTTCCAACTGGATAGTAATGGATGAAAATCTCCAGGGGATGAAGGAGAGCTGTACCCAAGCCTTTCAGGAATCGTATATGTAGCTCCCGAGATTGAAAGTATGCACTTCTGTCTACTGACTCAAAAGAAACACTAAAGTTTCTCTCAAAATTATGTATAATTTATTTAGTTGTAATTTAAATTTCTAAAATCACCCAGTTCAGCAGTGGTTGTAGTAACACCCCAAAAACTGCAATACAATAAAACAGAAAAGAAAAGGATTATTGTAACAGGAGGAACAAAATCATAAACCACCTCAACATAATTTAGCCTAGGTGGAGACATATTCCAACTTATGGGTGTGTCGAGACCCATTAAAAGAAAATCAGGGTCAAAAGAGAGATCTTAGCAGAGTCAACAGAAAAAGCTTCTATTATTTTAAGAGCAATCTGGAACATCAGTCTAGGTGTTCCTTTGGAGAAAACCTATGGCTTCTGCAGGGCTGGAATACATATTATATAGATAGTCTTATCTGTATTTATGCTGTAATTGCCATACAGCTCACTTAAAAATTCTCTTGTGTTGACTAAACCACAGAGACAATATACTATGAACTTGGGTTTTGAAAAGAAAAGAGGTAGAAAAACAGCATAAAGGACAATGGAACTGCAAAGCAAGTTCATGTGAAAATACAGCAATGGAGTCTAGAAGTGCCATGATTCAACCCTGCCACAAACTGAGCATTGGATTAACAACAGATCCCACCTCCCCACCATCCTGCTCCTGCCCTCCCCATCTTTTAATTGGGCCACAATGTTTGACATTTTGTGTTAACTTATTTATGTTTTTAATTTATATAGTTTTTATCTTTTACAACTGTAAGAGTTACCTTGAGGCAAGATGGTGAGCCAATAAATTTTACGAACAAACAAACAAATAAATAAAAGGTCAGGAGTTATCTTATTCTTTCCTAGAAGGATGGGTTCAAAATAGCATTTGATAAAATGTAAAGGAAGAGATGCATCCATAGGGAAGTGGTCAAAAAAGTCAAGATGACTGCCACAAGCATGCAATCAAAGCCCCACCCTTTTTTTCTGTATCAAAATGTCTAGATGGCAGCCACAATATATGATAACAGAGACAAATGGGGTCGAACCTGCATGCTGCATGCTTGTGGCTCTCATCCAAGATTTTTTTTTACCACTATCACAGCGAACAATTATCTGGACAGGACCAAACCCAATTTCAGTAGGATCTTCTCTTTCTTTAAGGGATTGTGACATAAAGGCAGTAAAACGATTGTTCCTTTCATCTTGAGTATACCAATTTTGGTATTCTCCCTCCCCCCAAAAAATGTTTTGTACATATTTAATATCTACTTGATTTATAATTATATATTTTGTTATTTGTTCTATATGTTACTTGAAAACTAACTTATTTTTTTAAAGATAAACATGTAATTTGCAATTATAAAAAAAATGTACCTTCATACACTGGCACATGCAAATCCCCCATGAAGCAGGGTTATGGAAAACTTTTTTGAATTTGAAACATTTGAGCTTGGAAGATTTGTTTCAAGTTTAAAACTGTTGTTCAAAAGTTTAGGTTCAGCACAAGATTGCTTCAAGTTCAAGGTACTGTATTTCAAAACTGATAGGAACAACTTATTTCCAACTGAAAACATTTTAGATTCAAAACATTTTAAGAAAAATCAAGAAAAGACATCATTTAAATCATCTGAATCAGGTTCTTCCGTGTCATTAAAATAAGTGAGATGTGAAAAAATTCTTATTTTGAAAACAAAGGCCATCATTAGAACTCAGGGCTACCTGCCAAATGAACCCTATGGCAATATAGCTTATATAGTTTCTTAACTCAGAAACTTTATAAAAAGAGATGCAATTGGCCATTCTGGAAAAAGCTATGGTTCAATTCATATGCTTATCTTAACAATAAGGTAGGGACCTGCTGTAACATGGCTTCTCCTCACATCTATCTAACATTGTGTTACAGAAAAGGAAATGCACAGGCTGAATGTGACCGAAATGGCCGCTTTCCATCCCAGCACTGCTTTGCTGGTGACATTGAAATGAAAAATCACCATGCCTGTTGGCCTGATTGCTTCCTTTTCAGCCTTACCAAAGCAGCATGGGAAACAGCCACAATGCAAGAGCTCCTACCCATTCAGAGTTGGACCTGTGAGGTCACCCAACTCTTTCATACAAGAGATGTTGTTGTCTTTGCAACAAATGCTTGTCTTTGGGTTGATTGTCAGCTGACCATATGTCATCTGCTTAAGGCCAGCGACATGATGCTGGCTGTATTTCTATCTAGAATTTATAGATTGATTCCCCCACCCTCTGGGTTCTTATAATAGTAATTGCTGCCTTGACTTTATGCTTGCTAGCAGTAGCCGAGACCAAGTTAGCATTTATTTCAGATGCCTTCACATGATTTTGTTTTCTTTAACAGTTACATTTTTATTTTAGTATCTTGCAGAATGCCATTAAGAATAGCAATTGGTATCTAGCAATCTGCTTGCTATGTTAGTTGCTCACCAAATGCTCTCTCGGTGCCTTTCTTTAGAAATAACTAGCCATGGATTGTTCCAGCTTGGTATTTATTTCTGAAGCTAGGACACCAGGGGACCTATTTGTTAAAGAAAGAGGCCCATATATTTGGTGAAAGGCAGTCAAAAAAGCATCGAAACAGCTCTTGCTCTATCTCCTAACATACTGCCTCCCCCAGATTTGCCAAAGAAAAACAAAGCACAAATCTATAAACAAAGTTTACTTGGCCAGCTAACTTCCTTAGTGATACTAAAGGAAACAAGAACAGCATCTACTCAAAGAACCAAAGAATTGTGGTACCCTGGACCATGCAAATATGGGAAAAGTGTGAAGAAGGGGCGGGAGGGGGGAATATTAAACTTTGGAAAGTTTCTTCAAAATGTTTAGAGCACATTTTAGAGCAAGATGCAGTTACCTTATGGATTCTATGTACTCCTTTTATTATATCATCTCAGCTTATGAGAATGCAGTGCTGGTCTACCTTTAGGCATGAAAAGCTGATTTTTGGAAATAATGAAAAAATGTTTTTTAGTTACTGCATTATTGTTTTCTATTACTAGAGAGGGAATGAGAGCCAGTATTGTCTAGTAGTTAAACTAGTAAACTAGAAACTGGGAGACTGTACTAGTCCTGCCTAAGCATGAAAGCCACCTGGATGACTTTGGGCAAATCACTCTGTCTCAGCACACAATGTCAGGTTTGGTGACAAACCAATCCGTCAATTCCTGGGGCAACCAATGGATGAACACTTGGTTGATTTCCTCCCCTCCCCTTGCAAAGAAAATGCGAACTCTGCACTTGCAGGAAAGATACTAAGAAGAAAAAAGTACCAGAGGGAAAGAGATACTTGTAGGATTTACTGCTAAAGGTTTCACACTAATTTAACCTGAGCTGGATACTCTGTACTTCACTTCAAAATGCTTATCATTTGCTGTTTGCTTCACATAAAATATCTCAAGTTGGTCCTATTTGCAGCTTACTCTAACCCTAACCTTACCACAGAGTTAAAGAGATTAACTTAATACTTGTTGGATCAATTCAGGTATCACACAAATCACAGCTTGTGCTATGTTTTAGAATTCAAATCACTGTTTTGAACATCAAATGCAGAAAGAGTATGTTTTTCTGTTTTTGTAGTAGATAGCTTCACAAATTCTTGACTCACTCGTCTCCATAGAATAGCATACAATTATCACTTAAGTATGATTTGTCAATTTGGATATCCTATAAAATTTTATTAGTATATTCTTTCTTCTTGTGCCTTGGTAGACAATTAAAAAGAAATGGTTTTCGGTTTGAACATCTAATAGAAGAAAAGACTAGAAAAGAAGACATTGAATAAAAGGCAGAAGACTAGCAAAATGCATCCATGAACACCAGCTTAACAGTCAGAAGATACAATAAAAACTCCTTAGTCTCACAATAAACAGACTCAACCTTAATTTCAACTGGAAAACAGTGAGCATCCTAGACCAATCTAAATAAATAAAAATGCTGGGAATTCCTGAGAGTTTGGTATTCAGACAAATCAGCCAACAATTGACATACAGAAATAAACTGTATTTACATACAATTCAAAAGAGACAATATAAAAGCTCAGAAAAAAACCCCAAAAGACCAGAACACATCCCCTCCACTAGTCAACACCCAGATAAGCAGGGATTAGCACCAGGCAAACAAGAGAAAATAAAACCCTAATCAAGGAACTACCAAGGAAAAAACCACGCCCCCACTAAAACAGGCAGGACAAGTACTGTATATAAACAGGAAGCAAACACCACATTCAATCACACTGATTATGTTACCTAGTTGGGTAATGAAATATCTCCAAGCATAACATCCAAGCCCAGAGAGCACTAAGGATGCCATAGTTTGGACATCATTCTAAACCCTGATTTTCATTAAGCATAAAGTCTGAATTGGGGCATTATTTTATTCTTAGCAAGGCATTACGCATCAGAGCAAAGCCAATTTTCATAGCATATTTTCTGCTATACATGGACATCTGTATTCTTCCCAAGTACTGTATGAATTTATGCAGAAGTTATAACTTTCCAAGCAAGCATTTGCAGATACAACCAGCATCAATTACTGCAGCCAGGAAAGTGTCACTATCATCCCAGGAATTGCTTCTGGCTATATGTATGATCACCAAATTCATAATTTACATCAGCCATCCCATTTCCATATATAAAATGTGAAACAGCCCTAACTGAATTAGCAGTCTAGCAACCTGAGTCCTTCTTACATTTGCTTTTGTTTAAAATAATAAAGTAAAACATATCTGTATAGATAGCTGTGTATCACTCCATCACGCACTGTGTTAAAAGGTTCTTTGGAAGTCTAAAAACAAAGAGCGTAGCATAGTAAACAGCTAAAATATATTATTTTCCCCTCTCTTACATATTTTGATTGTTGAACAGAATGAGCAGTACCCACGGTTAGATAAGCAAGTGCTAGGACTTTAATCGGTCAGATGATGGGAGCAGTTTAAAACCTATACAGTACTTTCTATAATAGTAGGAGTAGATATAGGAGTAGGAATAACTTTTCCTTAGCATGGTTCCCCTTTACGCAAGAAGATCTATATAATCTATGCTATCAATCTCTGTATGTCTCAGGATACAGAGGAGGATGAGTCACACGTTCATATTATCCATAAACTCACAAAGTACTCCTGAAACCCATTGCATTCCTCCTCTGCCAGTTTTGACATGAGCAAGCAAGAGTTACAAGAAATGACAGCATTGCAACTATAAGTAACAAACTAGATGCTTCTTGTCAGCACAGCATGGTACCCATTCTTGGTATTATGTCATTTATGTAAGAGCAGAGTCTTGTATGTGTGGATCCCGCACATTCCAAATGATGGGCAGACTCCATTCATCTATGCTCCCCGAGCAGCTTCTTATGGCTGAGGCATAATAATGACTTCAGTGAGGGCAATTAAGGTGCCAAAGAAGGAAATGCCATTAAAGAAGACATCACACAAGGCTGCTAGGAGAGTTCACTAAGGCTGCTTTGTTGTGCACAGAGGTGTCCACAGGCATATGACCTGATTAGGCTTAATCTGAGAGCATTAATTGGTTTGGAGGAGGAACAACAATAAGAGGGGTGGGTTGCCCTGTACATGATCCTCCAGAGGCACCACAGGCCAGGCATCCTCAAAGCCTAGGATATGGCTACTTCCAGCCCATAGCAGCTGTAAGTCCTGGCAGGGGAGGCTGTAACTGTCATTGGACTGTCTCATTTCAGTCTCCAGAAGGATGGATTATACCCCCACATCTGGCTTTGATGAGCACAGAAGGGAACAAAGCTCAAGCTAGGAAGGAGGCAGCCAAAGGGAGGAAAGTCACCTGCTCGCTGTGAAAGTCCACCCTTAGACACTTTCCAAAGTATAAATCTCACCAGAATGCCGCAATGCTACCATATCAAAAGAAATGTTCATTTCACTGCTGTTTGTGTCATTCAAGTCAGATGTAGCATCACCCTGCCTGGCAAGGGGAGTTTCCCCCCCCTCTTTTACTTCTGCTTCATCTTTTGCTTATATAAATCTTGCCTTGGAATATTTTAAGCCCATTCTTATTCTCTACTAGGTTACCCCATAAATCTAAAAGTGTATCCACTGCACCAAGGAGCATACCAGGAGACATAATCCTGAGGGGGAAAAGAAATAGGAGACTTTGGAAAAGTGGTGGATTGAAACTCTGAGACCCGGGAATGGATGCAGAACTGGTAGGAAGTGCAGAACAGACAACATACAGCTTGTGTAGCTGAACGGGATATCAGGTCTTTCTGCCAGACTTTAACCATTAACCTTCCATAGAGTTTCAACTAGTTCTCAAAGAGAAACCAAAAGAAGCCCAAGTGTGAGCGGCAATATTCTGCTCAGTAGCAGTGGCTCCACCTCGCCCACTTGTCCTCCATCCCTGATTAAACTGCACAATCCAATGTTGCACTTTCTAATGAATTATTTGGTATGCCTTCCATCTTTACTTCCCTTTGCACCCCCCATCCAAGGTAGCGGCCACCTTCGTGGTGCAGAAACATAGGGGCCATTCTAATGAGCAGAGCAAATGAGGCTGTTATGAATGAGCCTTAATAGTTCTATCCCCACTAACCCCCTGCTTTATTCCGAAACATTTCACAAGCAAGAGAGACCAGAGATGCCCCACAGTCCATGTTTCCCCGCCTGATTTCTCCTTTATTTGCTAAGGCTTCGGGCAATTAGTAAGAAGCCAAGATGGGCTTCATTGATCCAGAGGATTAGTTATCTCCCCAAATAGTTTCCTCTTGCTTTCCTATACCTTAGTCTAGTCCAGGGGTAGGCAACCTTGGCTCTTTTATGACTTGTGGACTTCAGCTCCCAGAATTCCTGAGCCAGCTGTGCTGGCTCAGGAATTCTGGGAGTTGAAGTCCACAAGTCATAAAAGAGCCAAGGTTGCCTACCCCTGGTCTAGTCAAAGTGCTGAAGGGAGGGAGAAGGGAGCTAACTGGGACCGTGTGGTGGGTAGTGTCCCTAGCCTTACAAGCTTCTTGGGAAGAGAAATCATCCGTTCCCCAACAACCATTTAGTTTTGAGCCCTGGCGTGTTTGCTGCGGCCTCCATACAACCCAGATACATCCTAGCTAGCAACCCGTCCGCCTGGCAAAGAGGTTTGCAAGCAACCCAGAAAGGACATTTTAAAAAGGGCAGAGGGCGATAGGACGACGCCAGGCAGCTCAGCGATGTAAACGCCGGTCTCCATTCATCCCCCCTCTTAGCCCATTTCCATAAACTCTCCTCACTGCCACCCGCCCTCCTTCCTTCCAAAGCAGGTATCCGTGTGTAGCTCCGTTTTCCCCAGCCTGGCGCCCTTTGGATGCCCTGGGTCAAAGCTCCCCGCTATCCCCACTGGAGCTCCACGCCTCGGAGGCAACGCCAGACAACCGTTTTCGTAGAAAGCTCTGGGAAATAAGCAGACCCAGCCGGCCCCCCAGAAGGTTCACACACTCGACTTGCGAACGCGCAACCAAGCAAGCACACAAACACACACACACACACACACAGAGAGAGAGAGAGAGAGAGAGGGAGGGAGAGAGGGAGAGAGAGAGAGAATATCTCCAAACAACAAAGCTGGAGGGACAAGAAAGTTGCCTAGCGAGGAATCCCCGCGCTCTTCGTCGCCGAGGGAAACGCGATCCTGAGTCTGCGCCCAGCGGGAGCCGCGGCTCCTCATCCGATCCGACCCGACCCGACCCGCTGCCCCGCGGAGGCTCCTGCTTCGTGCAGACCCGGAGGTTCGAGAGGGGGCATATCCGCACGGGAGCGCGCCAGGGCTGCCTAACAAAGGCAACCGAGGGGATTGTCCCCGAAGCCCCAGAGGAACGCTCGGAATCGGACGCCGGCCCAACTTCCTCCCCGCATGCCGACTTCCCCCAGAGGGACCTTTGTCTCGGCCGCCTCCGGGTCGGACCGTGCGAGCGCGTCCCAGAGCGAGGCGTCCCAGGCGTCGAGTGCGGCTGGGCTCCTTTGTCAGGGCGGGAGGGAAATCGCGACGGCCGGCATTGGCGGAGATCCCGCGGGCGGGCGCCGGCGACACCGGAGCGGCGCCGAGAGATCAAACGCCTCCCAAGGGGCCCCTGGGGCACCCGAGAGCCGCGGCGTTCCCGGTGCAAGGCGCGCGTCCCCTCGCCTCCGGCGACACTTACAGCCTTTCTGCGCTCCTCGGGATGTTCTTGGGAATACTGCGGAGCCCCAGCCCGCGACAGTCTACCGTGGTGCCGCTGCAGGCGCACCGTGTGGGGCAAGCGCTCGCCCGGACGCGGCAAACGGTCGCCCAGGCCAACAGGCAGGCTCCCGCCCGCAGCCACACGCCGCCTGACCCCGCTCGCCGCTTCGGAGCCATGCCGCCTGCCTGGGCTAGCCTGCTAGCGAGGAGCTGCCCCGCGCATTATCTCGCAGCGGCGCGTTTGGCTGGCGCGGCGTGGAGCAGCTTCGTTGTTGTCTGACGCAAGCGAAGGATGCCAGGTTCTGTCGCGCCTTTGCGCGTCCGGAACGCGAAACTCGGGGGGCACGGGCGGACGGGCTCTCCCTTCCCCTCTCTCGCTCAAATACACACACGCACACTCACACACAGAAGACACACACAGAGAAGGAGCACTCATCCATCAATCCCAGATGGCAGGAGCAGCCTTGGCTCCACCTCTCCCACCCCCTCTTTAGCTCACTCTCTGCACTCGCCTCGGGCGCAGAGATACACACACACACCCCAACATATAGTGAGGGAACGGGAACGGGAAAACGGATGCGCAGAGAAGCAGAGGGACGAGGCTTAAAACTCTTGCAGAAGACAAACAAGGCAAAAAACCTGTGGGGAGTGAGCGCCGAAGCAGGCATCCACCTAGCCACAGAGAATTCACTCCAATACCAGCTTCCTTCCAGAGGAGAAATGATACACTGAGCAATAACGATATAATTTTCGTAACTTCTTTGTCTACGTATATTTTCTCTACATCAACAATTCCCCCACCACCACCATCTTTGGCCATTTCTACCCCCTTTTTTGAAAAAACAAACAAACACACAACAACCCCATTTTAAACATTTTTTAAAAAGAAATATGTTGCAGACTAGCATTTGGCAGAGTAGCAGTGAAAGTCTTGGAAAAGATATTCAGATGCTATGATGTGTTAAAAGATCAGAATTGTGGAGACAGTTCCCCCCCCCCCCCTATGATGCTTCATGGAAGTGAAAGTCGAAGAAGCAAAATAAACAGAATATTGACAGTTCCAAACTTTGGTGTTGGAGAAGACTCCTGAAAATACCTTGGATGACCCCAAAAAACCAAATAGATTATAAATCAAATCAGTCAAGTTGATCTGAGTTCTCACTCAGGCACAAATGACCAGGTTTAAATTATGCAAAGATTCACCTCCCTTGTGAAATTCATAATGGTGGGAGAGGTAGTTGGTAAGAGAAGGAGATGTAGAGATGTTGCACAAGGTGAATGTGCTTGATTTCAACAACAATGGATGCACCATTCGTAGACCTGAAATGAACAGGTCATCTTAGAGAAGTTTTATCAATGTGGCCACTAAGAATTAATATTAACTTGATGTCAGTGTCAGTCAATCAAATGTGATTTCATAATGAACCTATCATTCAAATTAAACATGACTATGCTTATATGAACAAGTACCAAGAAATATGTGGATAGCCCCAAACTATTAAGGACAAGTAGTCATTTGGAAGCCTACATGATAGTTTGTGTTTCTCAATTTTTGTGCCTTTATATCCGACATATAACTTCCTTATATCTTAATGCCTTTATATCAGACATATTGTTTGACTGGAACAATTCCAATTATTTGGAATTAAATAATATTATTTAATAAACAATGTTAAATAGTCCTGTTTGGATTTTTATGTCTTAAATTATAGGCAAATGTACCTGTAAAATTTGAAAATGGTTCAAACAGAAGAAATACTGTAGATCAGCCTAAGTGATTGTTTGCACTGCAATACATTCCTGCTTGTTTCACACCAAATAATTCATTTTAACAAAAACTTTATTTAAAATTATCACATTTGCACTACATGCAACATTAAGTTATATGCTATTTTAGAAAAGACCTTAACAGCTGGGTCTTCAAATTGAAGTTAGAATTAATGCATTTTCTTGTAACACAGAGTGGTGTAGTATTGTTTTCATTGGGAACTGCTAATGATGTTTAAATAAGTAGATCTGGGTAACAGATGAAAGATACATTCTGTGAGAATATAAAATTATTAGATTTTTTGCTCCAATATAGGAGAGAGATATCCTTAGAAGAAAAATACCCTCAATTAGCCCCTACAACTGTTATTTTCTTTCTAGGGTTCAGAAATGTCAAACTCAAAAATTCCCAAAGGGTGTGCTGAAAAAGAGGGGTTCAGGATCCAAAATATTCAAAACTCCAAAATAACTTTCTTTGTCTACTGCCTAAAAGTAAATAAGTGCAATAAATTGTCTCATTCATTCATTCATTCATCACTTTCCTATAGCCCCCATTTCACCTAGTGATTCCCAATGCAAAATCATTGCTGCATTGGGAGCAAACACTTTTTTTAAAAGAAAAAGCTAAAAAAAAGATAAAAGCTGAAAGTCCAGACATCTTTCTTTCCCCATTACCCATCTCACTGCAGCTGATACAGTCCTGGATGAGTCAGTCCTCTCCCCAATTAGGAGATGGATTGGGTGAGAGAAATAGAACTGTTCAGTTGCAATCAGACGTCAAGAAAGGTAAAACTCTTAAAGATATTACATGATTACAAAAGTTTGGTCTTTAATAATGTTCATGCAGTTTCAATGAAAACAATTAGGATGAGTTCCTTTGGGTCAGGATTATAAACTGAGCCCCTTATAAAAATGAACTGATGTTTCTGAACAGAGATAAGCCCTATGTTTATAATAGGGTGGTTTTTAATATATGAAAACTACACAAGTATTATGATTACACAAGTCTGGAAGTTGTGATGTGAATTTACAAAGAGCAATTTATATGGACATATACTCTACCCCTGCAATCCCAATTCTGGCAGGATTTCCATGACACAAAGGAGGGCTCTGGACCATTTCATAGCTACTATGCCGGGTCAGGAAACAAAGGGGCCAAATTGTCACACCATCTTTCTTCCATAAAATTGATGATGATGTACACAGCTTTTCACCCTAATCTTGTGATTCAGACATTAAGCACAGTTGTCACTCACACTGCATAAGTTCAGTAAGTGCAGGTGCAATCATTTTTATCCTGAAGGCAACATAGAAAGTGACAGTATGAAGAAATGCAGCAGGCAATTTTGGCAGCCACTAGTCGAAAGTTAGGCTATTAATCAGCAAAATAACTTTGTGCGAGGCTTCTTTGTGAGAGAGATTCCAACAGAAGAAGCAGCAACATACAGAAGAGAAAGAAACAGAGAAGACAATGAAGTTTTAAAAACCTCAATTCTAAATGATGAACTCAAAGTGGATCCAAATTCAAAACATTATTTTATTGTGGAGAATAAAGAGCACAATAACTTTTTTATTGTGAAAAATAAAGAAGAACAAAGTAACTTTGTGTGGCTACTTTTGGGGTCCTTGTTTTTGGGTGTTGAACATACATCCTCACTTTGTTTGACTTGTCACTGGCCTTCGGTACCATGGATCATGGTGTCCTTCTGGACCAGCTCTAGGAATTGGGGATGGGCGCCATGGTATTGTGCGGGTTTCCTCCTATCTTCAGAGTCACTACCAGTCGGTGGCAACTGAGTGGTAGAGTGCCTCAGGGTTCAGTGCTTTTTCCATGCCTTTTTAACATCTTTATAAAGCCACTGAGTGACCTCATCTGTCACTATAGGCAAGGTATGTTCAATATGCTGATGATACCCAATTATACATCTTTGTTCCTAGCAAATTAAATATGCTCTTGATGTTCTATCCAGGTGCCTGGAAGCTGAGTGGCTCTGGGTTTGGAGGGCTTCTGCTTCTAGAACAGTGGTTCTCAACCTGTGGGTCGGGACCCCTTTGGGGGTCGAACAACCCTTTCACAGGGGTCGCCTAAGACCATCGGAAAACACATATTTCCGATGGTCTTAGGAACCGAGACACCGCTCCTTGCCCTCCTCTTGGCGCTCTCTGGGCGGAGATGGCGGAATGGCCTTCCCCCCTCCCTGGCCAGCTGGATGGGGGGTTGGGGGTCACCACAACATGAGGAACTGTATTAAAGGGTCGCTGCATTAGGAAGGTTGAGAACCACTGTTCTAGAACTGCACTATCTCTGGTACTGAGTAGGTTGCAGCCCGGTATGCAACTTGGGGGGGGGGTTTCCCCCTAGATTTGTGACTCCTGATCAAAAAGTAGATGGCTGTAATGGCTAGGAAGGCTTTTGCACAGCTTTGTGTTGTGTTGTGTTGTGTTGTCTAACAAAATGAAATTCAATGGTGAAAAAAGTAAGGTTCTACATTTAGGCAAGAAAAACCAAATGTACAGGTATAGTATAGGGGGTACCTTGCTCAATAGTAGTAACTGTGAGAGGGATCTTGGAGTCCTAGTGGACAATCACTTAAATATGAGCCAGCAGTGTGCTGCAGCTGCCAAAAAAGCCAACACATTGCTAGGCTGCATTAACAGAGGGATAGAATCAAGATCACGTGAAGTATTAATACCACTTTACAATGCCTTGGTAAGGCCACACTTGGGATACTGCATCCAGTTTTGGTCACCACGATGTAAAAAAGATGTTGAGACTCTAGAAAGAGTACAGAGAAGAGCAACAAAGATGATTAGGGGACTGGAGGCTAAAACATATAAGGAACGGTTGCTGGAATTGGGTACGTCTAGTTTAACGAAGAGAAGGACGAGGGGGGGGCATGATAGCAGTGTTCCAATATCTCAGGGGCTTCCACAAAGAAGAGGGAGTCAAGCTATTTTCCAAAGCGCCTGAAGGCAGGACAAGAAGCAACGGGTGGAAACTAACCAAAGAGAGAAGCAACCTAGAACTAAGGAGAAACTTCCTGACAGTTAGAACAATTAACCAGTGGAACAACCTGCCTCCAGAAGCGGTGAATGCTCCAACACTGGAAGTTTTTAAGAAGAGACTG
>NW_015386551.1:512908-524618 GCF_001527695.2 Protobothrops mucrosquamatus
AAAGCGCCTGAAGGCAGGACAAGAAGCAACGGGTGGAAACTAACCAAAGAGAGAAGCAACCTAGAACTAAGGAGAAACTTCCTGACAGTTAGAACAATTAACCAGTGGAACAACCTGCCTCCAGAAGCGGTGAATGCTCCAACACTGGAAGTTTTTAAGAAGAGACTGGACAGCCATTTGTCCGAAATGGTATAGGGTTACCTGCCTGAGCAGGGGGTTGGACTTGATGGCCTCCAAGGTCCCTTCCAACTTGATGATGATGATGATGATGATGATGATGATGATGATGATGATGATGATGTCCTGGTCACAGTCATTCATGGGCAATTATGTGTTCTCCTAGAACACATCTCCTCTGCAACCTGCATTTGTTGCTAGTTTGCTTTCAGGGCCAATTCAAGGTGCCAGTTTTGATCTTTAAAGTCTTTCATGGTATGGGCCTGGTTATTTGAGGGATTACATCTACCTGTCCCATCAGGTCAGGCAGAAGAAATATGCTCTGTGTTCTTTCTGCTAAGGAACTACATCATGTGGGACCCAAGAGAAGGCTTTTCTGCTGTGACACCTGCCAGATGGAATATCATCCCTCCTGAGGTGAGATTGACCCCACCCTTGAAGCCCTTCCGTAAGTATTATTGTTTTAATGGTTTTATTATATGCTGCCTAAGTTGTGTTTGTATGAGACGGGTGGCATATAAAAATGATAAATAAGTAAATAAAAATACACTTTTTAAAAAGAGCACATATACATTTCCAGAGTTGGATTCTAGTGCAAAAGTACCTGTCAGTCTGAATAAAAATTCTGTAGAATATACTTCTGGTCTACCAATTTTTGAACCGTTTACATTCTGTAAAAATGGGAAGGTGAAGCAATATGTTTACATATGGTTTAGATGCAATATGTTAAAGAATTGAGTTAGTTCTATATTAATATTATATGGCTCCTTTTTTCTCTCCAATTTTAATTCATTTTAACCATTATCTCTTAATTTATTTTGATTGTATTACTCAGGTTAAATTATAAAATTCTCTGTTAAATTTAGTGCTTTAACTTCTGCATCTTTTTAGAATGAACTCAAAATCATTTTCTGAGCCAACTGATTATTGCTGTATTAAAATTAGTTCTTTTGGATAAAAATGTGCATATGTTTTACTCTCAACACTGTAGAATCTGAAAAAAGAGATGTAATATAGATTTTGCTAAGCCTCATCATTTATTTACTATTTCCAGATTCTTTCATCAAGTCTGTTCATTTTGCTGGTCATGTAATATAAATTGGCTGCCAGAAGTCACATCTTTAAAAAAAGATATTTGCCCAATCTTCATGTATTGGTACTAAATATATTAATAAGTGTAGGTGGGTGAAGATGGTGCAGGTAGAGGTTCTCTGCTGCATTTAACACTCATGTAATGATTTGGGAGGATTTTGGTCAAAGCGATCTTCTGATGAGCACTTAAATGAATTTCCATTCAACAATAGTTATTCTATTGTTAAATAAAAGTTTCCCATCTACAAGTTCAGATTGCTTTAATCCAACGGTTCTCAACCTATGGGTCGTGATCCCATTTGGGGTCAATCGACCATTTCACGGGGGTCGCCAAGCAAGGCTGTCTGCCATTTTTTTCCCCTTTTCCGGCGGGTGCCTTACCTCCCTTGAGCCTTACCTCCCGGCGGGTGCCTTACCGGCGGGTGCCTTACCTCCCTTGAGCAGACCAGCTGGTGGTCGGCCTGCTCCATCTCTGCCGCTTGCCAGCTATGCCTCGGCCGGCGCAGGGGGCGGAACCACGCATGCGCGGCGCTCCAGGGCAGGGAAAGTCCTCGACTTACGACCGGTTGGGTAGTCCTCGACTTACGACCGGTTTAGTCCTCGGCTTACGACCGGTTTAGTCCTCGACTTACGACCGGTTGGGGGTCGCGGCATTAAAAAGGTTGAGAACCACTGCTTTAATCTATCTATGGCCTGAGAATAAAAATCCATGCTGCAATCTCTTGTAGAGATATGCATGGTTTGCTGGGTAGATATCATTGCAGAAATATATCACCAATACTTATACCATGTCCCCCAAGGATAGACAGAAAGCAAGAGAGTTTTCATAGTCCAACATAAATTAGTCAGCTATATCTCAGACACAAGCAAGATACCAAAAGGCATTTATGGGTTTTTTTTCCAGTAGTGCCAGGTTTCTGGGCACACAAAGGAAAGTGAAAAGAAAGAACTGAGATCAACTGAGATCACTAGCCTGAATTTTAAAAATGGTAATCAGCTGCAAGCATCTGTATTTTAAGAATCCATCAAAATGGAGATTTTTTTTTTAACAATCTTTTAAGGGGGTGGAGGAAAACAAAAAAAAAAGATGTGATATGTGAATCAGCAGTAATAATCAGCAAATAGGCAAAATGCTACAGATGAGGCAGAAGGCCACCCTCAGTCTTGTGTGGGCTTCAAGCCACTGTTGCTCCATCTGTATATTTGGTATGTTCTAATTATGGATTTGTACAAATAAACATACATCCAATTAAAACAATTGCTTAAACTGTACAGTACTCTGCAGTGTTGTGTGCTGAAATATTGTATATATATATATTCAAGAATTAAAAGCACATTTTCAGAATTGCTGGCTCAATCACTAGTGATAAAGCTAGCTGTATAACTAAGGGAATCAAGCAGCTAGGCAGCAGATGCTGGATGATATGCAGTGGCAATAAGGCGGTGAAACAGAGAACTGTGGGTACCAGAGAACCTATGTATAGGACAGTGGTGGCGAACCTATGGCACAGTGCCAAAGGCGGCACTCGGAGCCCTCTCTGTGGGCACAGTTGCCGTTGCCCCAGCCTTGCCTCCCCCGTGACTCCCTCCTCACCAGCAGTCCCCCTGGAGGAGAGCCACCCCCGAGGGTGGCCCACGTGGAGCAGTGCAGCCAAGGACATGGCAGCCAGACAGAGTAGACAAGACTCTGCCCTCACGCCCCATCGTGCAGTTGATGCTGTGGGGTACGGGAAGAGGGCGTGGCTGCCATGGCGCTGCTGGGTGATCTGTGGCAGGCCCTGGAGACGGTGAGTGGCCCTGCGGGCAGGCAGGGGGGGCGGGGCAGGGGGGTGGAGTGGGGCTGGGCCAGTTTTTGGGCACTTGGTCTCTAAAAGGTTCGCCATCACTGGTATAGGAGGATGCTATCCTGTAACTAGCTCTGAAGTAATACTGATACAGCTGCTGATCCATTCGGCATTTGAACTGGAGTAGTAGACACCAATCTGTCTTCATCTTGGTTGATAAATATATCTCATGGGTTTCGAAAGCTTCAGGTACTAAATCTTATTGGAATAAGATTGGGTACTTTTATGGAATAGGAGATGTTGGAAGCCAGCAGACTTGCTGGGGAAGTTGATGAGGTTTCTTAGGAACACAAAATCATTTCACTTTGGAGACAAAACAATAAACTTGGTCAAAAGGCCTTAAATCAGAAATTAGTTCAATTTGCTAAATATGGGAAAGAAAATGTGTATGTGTGTGAATGAGCACTGTTATGATCCTTTCTGAAGTTTCAGAATTATACTGTGGCAAACAGTATGAATTTATTGAACTCTGGATTCTTCAAGAAGATATGAATCCTAAGGCCCACAATGAAGTTATATAGTGTTCTACTCCAGATAGATTAATCTACAATTCCCATCATTCTTCAATCAAGATGGTTTGATGCAATAGGAGTTATAGTTGGATATTTCTAAAAGGCATCAAGAGGAAAGTCACATGAGAAAAACAAAACAATTATCATCTGGTGTATAGATATAAACATGAGTTAGTTTAATCAAAATAAAAAGGATAAAAGAGAAAAATATATGGCAATTGTACGAAAGTGTTACATGGAGAAAATCTGGTTTTAGTTAACAATTTGTGTTTTGTTCATGAAGTCTTAACTTCAGCTACAAAACTTCCAGTTGCCTTTGGAAAAAATGTGGTACTGATTGCCAGACTTCAGAACAGTAAGTACAGTCTGACAACATTGTATAAGAACATTTCAGGAGCAGGAGATGGGGAAATTAAAAGATTTCTTCACTTCCTCACCTTTAAAAAAAAAAAAGACCCAATGATTGCTATCCAGGATAATCCATTCACTGATGTATAATGATGTGAATTTGTCAAAGAATGAATTTTTGTTCTACTTTTTAAGACTTAATTCTCCTTTTAAAAAGCTACATTTTTACATATTAGAAAGAATGTGTTTGCATACATATCAGTCTTTGCCAGAGCTGGCATCTTTTCTTCTTACATATAGCTGCAGTTATTAATGCAATGGTCAATTGATTTGAATTAGTGCAAGTTCAAACTATAGATTTGATATAGTTCTCATAATACTGAACAAGCTATGTCAAAGAAATGAAATTTTTACTGTAGACGTAATCAAGATAAACTGTTATTTTCATTGAAATATTTCAAAGTATCAGTGGATGGAGATGTACAGTAATTTCAACCGAGCAACCAGTAAAAAACAAGGCGATCTATCTCCAATGCACATTTGCTCAACTAGCATGAATTTTCCTCAGTTCTTACAGGACAAACAAGAAACAGACTTTAGAAGAAAAAGTGTGTGAAAAATGGATGTCTAGTTTTTCATGACTAATACTGAGGCAAGTCTCCAGGCGAAAAAAATATTTGGAGACTAAGTAATATAATTATCACAACACAGCTACATCTGGACATCTTTACTTTGGCCCCTAGGACCACCTACCAAAATTGTAGAATCAAAGTCTTTAAATTATATCATTTTCTGAACACACATTTCCGATTTATGGTGTTTTGGCTGTCAAAATTCTACTTTCCAAGGAAATCATCTCAATTCTTGCAAACTGGAGAATGTAATTTCCACCTTCCCTGCTGCATACACTTAAACGTGCACATCCCTCTTTGAGCGCTATTACAATAATATTGATATATCTTTTGTCTCCGGCATGCCGATCGAGCATGCAGATGGAGGATAGATAAAAGGATTTCTAAATGTGATCACACCCCTGGTGAAGAAATGCACCCAACATGACCGGTTGCAATCCCATCATGGCCCATCAGTTGGGGACCTCTGCATTACATTATTTTATTTATCCTTTATTTCCTATATTATTTACATTATTCCTAAGCTCTTCAAATGCCTAGATCAAATTTTCTTCTCCAAATTATATTTTGATTTATTTCTCTTCAATTTCTTTTTAAAACTGAAATAGGTGATAATTCTAGTCCAGGTTTTTTTAGAGGATGTGCTGAACTCTGGTTGTTGAATAAGAAGTTTGGAAATTGCAGAGCAATTTGTGAGTAATGAACTATTTCTTTTTCTTTTATAAGAAAAAGATGGGTAATTCTGTGTAACTAGGACTACATTTACTTATTTGTCAAGCTGTAAGACATACAGGAAGCCATACATGAGCCAATGCTGCATGAAGGTTTTTCATTTTTTTGAATCTTTGGTTTAAAGCACTTTAATTTAAGGCATTGATTGCTAAAATATTTCTCCATAGCTGGGAAAATTTGCTAAACCATTCAGGTATGTTGTGTCTAAATCTGAAAAGGTATTATTGAAGTTTCCCCTTTATTATCTATTTTGGGCTTATTTGGTTTATTATTATATTTTGCCAATTAATTAGATCTTGTTCAGATATTTTGGTTAGTTGCTTCATTTGTAAGTAATGAGATTCAGGTTTCAATATTCATAATGGCTATGGGAGTCACTTAGTGCTATTCCTTTTCCACAAGTTTGAAATGTCATTTTCTTATAGTTACCCAAATGACTCACATATTTCAGTTATGCTATTACATAGCATAGTAATCCTCAACTTATGACCATAATTCACCTCAAATTTTTGTTTGCTAAGTGTGACAGTGAATTTTGCCCCATTTTACAACCTTTCTTGCCAGTTGTGATTCACAGTTGTGATCACTGCAGTTAAGTTAGTAACATGATTGTTAAGTGAATCTGGCTTCCTTATTGATTTTGCTTGTCAGAAAGTCGGAAAAGGTGATCACATAACCCCAGGACACGCAACTGTCATAACGCAGTTGCCAAGCATCTGAATTTTGATCATGTGACTAAGGGGATGCTGCAACAGTTGTAAGTGTGAAAAATGGTCATAAATTAATTTTTTCAATGTAACTTTGAACGGTCACTAAACAAACTGTTGTACTACATGTCATTTGATTATTGTTGCTTCATCCTATCAGTACTTCCTGAATGCTGTCAATATTGTTCCAGACAACATTCCTTGTAAAGAGAAAGTGAACTGTGACAATTGCATCAGAAGTGAATTACCTGAGAGTATTAAGTCAAGAATGACTTCACTTGCTCAATTTGCTACATTTTTAGATGCCCACCACTTTTAGCTTGTTCATATATTTAATGTTAATGCAAATACTTCCTCCCTCCAACTATGGGTTTCAGATTTTAAAATGTACAATACAGAACATATCTATTACAGCAGAACATATCTACTAGCTTGCCTTCTGGCATATTTTATGTCAACTGACCAGTGATTTTCATGGTTATTTTGATAATTAATTGTAGCCAGCTTTCAGAATGTATCAGAGAAACATTTCTTTTTAAACTTAAATATATCAGTTCTTTAGAATCATAAAAATGATTTTTACCACATGGTAGGACACAAATATTTGTCTGCAGGTGTACCAATTTGAGATTATTGTTCAAAGTTCTGTGGTTCCTACACAGACTGCAAGATATGCTACTGAGCCTACCCCCAAGGCACTGTAGCCACACTATGCAGAAAAATAGGTCAGGTTACGTCTAGACATTTGACAAATTTGTGAACATTTGGTTATTCTTCTCTATAGCATTGATCATATTCACAATCCTTTCTTTCATTCTCCTTATTTTGTGAAAATCATTAACCTTTGCAGAGAGGCTAGGATAATTTACTGCTTACTAGGCTAACTTTCCATTACTATTGCCAAGTATTCCTCACATAATTCTCCAGTGTCAAGCGCTGCAGTTTTACTACAATAAACACATCCTAGTTAAAGAGTATTTAGATTCCCAAGGGCTTCTCCCGATTGCTTTGACTTCCAGAATAGCCAAAAAGATTTCTAAAGATGTGCATTAGGAAGCACTACTCATTACTATTCTTCATTCCATTTAACTTTCTTTTGCACAGACACACCAAACTCTTCTTTTAGCCAAATAAGTGATGGGGATACAATAGCTCCATCTTTTTTAATTCAGGAAAATGCCAAGTTGTTTTTTTAATATTTAGAATGAAGTGAGTTCTGATCCTGATTTGCCATTTACCAGTTTTAGTATATAGCCTGTGACAAGGTTGATTTGTGGAATAATTTTTATTTAGATAAATAAGTTGGGCCTATTCAGTTTATAAAAATAACTGAAGATGGCAAAGTTCTTAAATCTTAAATCTCAGGACTCACCCAGTAAAGAGACAGATTGGGCCTTACCAAAACAACTTCCCCTCTTAAAATTCTTCTTTGCTTGCCAAGTGCATGAAAACAGGAGTCTCAGGCATATAAGCGCATGGTTTAAAACAAGGATGGGCAACTAACTCCCTCTTGTGGTCCCAAGCATAATATTATAGATTTATATTAGAAATCAGCAAATGGCCCGTTTTGGGTAATTTATAGTCTTTATAGATAGTCTAAACATCAAATAAAACAGTATAACGCGACATGCATGGCAAAGTAATCAGAATTCAGTTTCCAAAAGGTAGTTTTGGAGAATTTTTTTTTTCTAGAAAAAGGAAGGCGTTTCACCTACAATCTTTTCCTCTCCCCAAAAGAATATATCTTCCTAAGAAAAACAAGCAGCAACTCTGCAAAAGAAATCAAATCTTTCTTTTGGGTTTGTTTTAACTCTTAAAATTAAGCAGTTATTTCAGAATTGCTATGTCCACCCTGTACTGTCATTGCCATGGTTAAATTTCAGGCTGGGATTTACATAAATAATGAAGAAAGGAAATTATTACTCCTCTGCTTTTACACATATACTGTTCCAGATCCACATTGGAAACCTGCATGTGAACAAAAACATATCTGAAGCACTGCAAGTAGCATTCTGCCCAGAAAATGTGAACGATTGTTGGCATACATTTCTCTACTGGTTTGAATTTTATGACCCCCAAAGGGCTCTTGCCTTCTCTTTCTTTCATGCTTTATTTACTCAAAAGTTCCTTTTTTTTTTTTTACAAACATTGGAAAAAAAAGCATTTCAAGTATTTCATGACACTTAAGAAAGCTTCTTGCTAATTGAACTGGCCAGAAATCCTTCATGAATTCCTTCTTAAAATGTCTTTTTCTTCTGGAATGGTATACTGACCATCCTAATTGCAATTAAACATTGATGGAATTTATATTATTCTCTTCCTCTCACCTCACCATTTGTAAAAAATAATACTTTATTTTATTTAGATCAGGATAATACAAGAAAAAAAGTTAAGAGATATATTTCTGAGGCATATGCACTGCACCTTTTTTCTGAGCAAATTAACAATTTTTAACTAAAACTGATTAAATCAGATTTTTTTCAACATAGTTATGAAATTCATTGGAGACAGGTCACTCTCAAGAACATAAATCCAATCTATAATACAATTTGACACACATCTATCCATAAATAAGGTAATATACAATCTAATAGTTGCTCTCATATGCTCTGAGTGGCACTGATTTTACCTAATTAGGTAATTAAATATTTGCAAACAATCAAGCTTACAGAACACCAAGAATTCCACAGTTCAAACCTGAATTACAGATATTATCTTCCATTAGAATATATCTTTCTTGAAAGCTGAACGTTCAGTTGCACATACTTTACACTGGAAAAACAATGGCTTTTAATACTTAGAAATTTTCTGTTTGGAAATTCAGTTCCAAAAGCATAACCTTTAAAATGTCAATGTATATGTGTTATAAATCCCCATTTGGTGTTACAAACCAAACCAAAACTGAAGACACAAAAATGGAGAAATTTGTTAACAAGGATCCAACACGAAGAATTATTTAATGTAGAAATTTCACATTAACAGATAGGGCAACATTAAAAAAGTATTATTTACAATATTGCATTGCATTGGTAAGTGAAACTTCTCCATAGCACAGGTGAAGTTTAGAATAAAATGTAACAGTTCTTGGAGGCAATTATTCTAGCTATGTTCTAGAATTGCCAATTCTAAGATTAAAGATCTGAATTACAAATGAGCTTAATATTTTAAGCATTTAGGCAATGCTTTTTAGGGCACGGTCAAACAGTGAATTCCTTGCATGTGACAGAGCAGTTCACATATCACTAATAAACTGCGCATTCACTTTCTCCTCCTGCACAGCATGCTTGGTTATTTCATGGCTTGCACAGGGTTACACTTTACAGTTATATCTGAACTAATGAGATATAGCTTGCAATTTTCCCTCCAAGAGTTTGCAATTCTGATATGGAGAAGATACCAACTAGACTTTGCCAGTTTGAATAGCAAATAATTTAAAAAAATGGTTTGCCACAATGTAATCGCTCATTTGGAAAGAGCGCATAAGAAGGATTATAGTTAAGTATAAGAATACAAATACCAGATAATGGCTTGGTATTACATAAAATATGAGAGTGATTTGTCCATGGTGCACAAGAAAACTTTGCTTTCAAGATCTGGATGGATTTTTTGATACCTTTCTGTCAGATTCTTCTCAGTGTAGTAAAATGTGACCAAGTTAAGGTAAGAATGAGAACTTAAAGAGAGTTCCTCTCTAATGTTTCAGTTGTTTTTGCGTAATTTCAGCCTTAACTATGAACTCACAATGTTAGCAACCATTTTATTATTTGGCTCAAATTACTGACAAGTAGATTTGTGGGTATCTGTATTTGTAGCCTGCTAGAGAAAACCTAGTATATATCAGATTTAGAAGTCTACCCATTTAAAATAGAAAATATCAGTCCTTATATTTAAGGAACCCAAATAGACACCCAATCCTAAAAATCAAACCAGACTTTGTTGCATAGCACTTCACTTTTTTTGGGAAAAAGTAATTTACTGAAATTTAAAAACAAAATAAAACCTCAGCATGAAACAAAAGACAACATATACACTTTTCTTTGGGGCGGGGTAATGAAAGTCATGTTACAAAGCTTTCAGACAGCAATGTGTTTTCTGGTAAGATGGCAAAAGTGTTCATCTAGCTTAGTGCCGATTCCTGATTCTTCAAAAGCAGGGAGAAACTTAGCACTTTCAAGCAGCTGCAATATTGCTGTAGTCTCTCTCTTTTTTTTTTTTTACTCAAACAGCAGCACTGCTGTATCTGTGCATCCTCCTCCCACATGTGTTTGTCTGTTATTGACAAAAGAAAAAGGAAACATTTCTTTTAGTAATTTGACAGCTTCCCCGCCTTCCCAGTGAGCAAGTCAGCTGCCTTCCACATTAACAAGCTCTTCTGCCTTTTAGTATTCTTCCAGTAGATTGTTAGTCATTAAACTGTCAGCTCCTTGGCCCTGCCTGAAAAATGTGAGTCAGAGCCTGGATTGCAAACAATGGAGATATAATGGTGGTGCTGGGGAGCTTCGTCCAAAATGTTTTCTCAGCACTGAGGAGAAAATAAGAATGGCACTCTCGGGACAAGTACATTTAGCAATAGAGTCACTAGTCCCGTGAAAGGAGAAAGATGTAACTGATTGAGAACACTGGGTAGAATTCAAATCAAGAGGCCTGTTATATTTTGTTAGTGAGGCACTTTTTGGAGATTGTGCACAGCACAATTTCTCCACGTTTTTGTGGAGAAGATAGCTCAGGGATTGAAAAATTGGTGTGAGAGTGGCCCCAGTAACCTGTGGGAGACAGTTAAATGTAAGACTCCTTTTCCAATTCTGATCTTCCAGGATTGGAAGGGGAGTATTACATTTAACTATCTCCCACAGAACTGCCATTTCCAAAGGTCACAAGGGGAACGTAGCTGCAAATAAAAATTAACGATGGTGGATGCTAATGGGAACTGCCAGATTATTAAAAAAAAGACACAGCCCTGCTAAAAACAAGCTTCACCAGTAAACATGAGCATAGACAGAGGATGCAAACCAAGTCTCCAACAGTTGTCAAAATAGTGAACAGTTGGTAACAACAATAATACTACATAATAACCTCTTCAAAGAGAGGCAACACTACAAATATCATCCAGTGCATCAACATATGGACAGACAGAAATGTCCTTATGAAAGAGAAAGACTTGTTATTTTGGAAGGCACATGGCTGTAAGCTCCAGCAAGTGAAGTTAGAGGCACCTAGGAATCCTGACACTTAGCTCACAGCTTGGAGTGAACAGGTATTATTCAAAGGTTTGCAATTTTCTTTGGACATATACACCATCAGCTCAACTTCAATACTCTTGAAGTTCCATGAAATCAAGTATTTTTAGAGGCATCCTAAATCAGAAGAGAAAAAAAATTAACAGATCTGTCCCATGCTTCAAAGGACCACAGACACACATAATAAAAACACCCTTATGAGTTAGCTTTTACTTCCTATTGTAAATACACCTGGGGCACCAATGCATATACATTTTTTAGTTGTATGGGACAAGTTCACAGACATTATGGAAAGAAGAAAACATGCGATTACAGGAGATCAATCTATCCAGGATACTTATTATAAATATGAGTGTGCATACAACTCCTTTACATATTAAAACTCTCACCTCTTTCCTATGTTCAAGAGATTTCAGCTTAGCTCGTATC
>NW_015386551.1:524749-530869 GCF_001527695.2 Protobothrops mucrosquamatus
CAATTATCCTGACCTTAATTTAAATTAACCTATTTAATCAATTTATTACTTCCCTTGGTTGCAAAGCAGTTCTTTGCATTGATTTAGCTGTTGCATTGCTTAACACAACAAATCATGATCATATCAATCCAACAAGCTTCTGGGAAATTTTATCCTCTCAGGAAGCCTAATGAAGTTTACTCTAGCATCCCCCCAAACCGCAAACCTGCGCCTTAAGGTACATTAAACCATAACTGAAAACTTCTGTATTGGCCGATAACTCTAGGAGTTGACCAAGGCTGTTTTATTGTGAAGAAAATACCTAATTCCAAATATATTAATAAAATAATATAAAAGTTTAAAATCTAACAATTTAGGAATGGGGAAAACAGCTCTTAACTACAAGAGGAGAAGGAAAAAAAAGAATTCAGGAGGGCAGAGCAGAAGAGGACAGATGAATTTAATGTTCATCCATTAAATGATGAGCTACATAATTAAGGAACAGCTGTATAATATTGGTAAGACACCAGATATATTACTATGAGGACTGATATGCTGGTGAAATGCCTCAAATACAAAGCAATTGGACAATTTCCATTGGAGGCACCATAGTTGAGGCACTATTATCTCTTTAATCCATAGGTATAACGTCATATCTGATGTACAAAAATTCCCTTAAAATTGCTCTATGGTCAACTAAAGAACTTGGAAATTCTTGTATCATAATTCATATTATTCAGTTTAAAACTACAAATATGGATTGCATTTATTTTTCCCACTATGGCACAGCGTAAAACTGTTTCAGCTAGTCTTAGGATCAGACATTTCAAGACAGCTTGATGTTAACTGGGCTCAATTACTGTTTTTCTTCTGATGAGCCTCTCAACATACAATAGGAGTTAGAAGTTGTTGCTTTTTGTCTGAGCCCATGGGCTGTCAAGGAAAAACTGATTGAATTCTCAGACTAGGATATTCAAGATCTCAAGCACATTCCAACAGAGCTTCTTGGGCAATATCAGAACATAGGCAATTTTTTATTTGTACTATCCATTTGGAGCACTGCAATATTATACATATCTTCCTTTTTGAAATGTGCTTGCAACTAATCCTCACTTAACAACTATCTTGTTTAGCAAAGTTACAAAACACTGAAAAAAGTAACCTTATGATTGATTCTCACACTTACAACCATTGTAAGATTGGGGTTTTTCGCATCCAGCTTACAACAAGCAGAGTTAATGGCAGGAAAATTGCAAATAGTGCTCATGTGATGTCTCACTTAATGACTACAGATGATTTATTTAACTACTATAGTGCGAGTGAGGCCATAAGTATGCTGTGCTCATGTGAAGTCACATTGTGTCACATAGCAATGGAATTGCCAATCCCAGTTATGGTCGTTAAATGAGGACTACTGGTATTCTTTCCTTTCCGTTACATTTCCTCCTCCAGTATTGGCTGAGTACAATCTGGATATGGAAGCTATTTTATGGGTGCACTTCCATCCCCAGTATAATTAAAGTACAGGATTAGTTGTTGTATAATTTATTTATGCCAATAAGACTTCTAAAAAATAGTACTGATTCTAGACTCTCATTCTCATGACAAATTGGGGAAACAGAATAATGTAGATACATTAGATAGGAAATGTTAGTAAGTTAGTTAGTATATGCCATATACAGAAATCCTCATCTAGCAACTGCGTCATTTAGCAGCCATTCAGTTACAACTGGGATGAAAAAGTAACTTGGTAATTAATCATCACATTTATGACTTTTACAGATTTGTAAAACAAAGAAAAGCTGACGCAAGTTCATGAGCACAGTTGCTGTTTTGCTTAGGGACTGAGTTGTCAATCTCAATTGTGGTTACTAAATGAGGACTTCCTATAGTTCTTTTAAACAAATTTCCTCTTGCCAAATAGATTCCATGGATTAATACAGGAGACCCTTCTTCCAGCAAACCTTACCATGCTGATATTCTCCTTGCTGCCATGCTTTGAATCCTGAGTGCCTGCAGGTTCTGTAACAATATCGTTTTTCTTTTTGTCTAAAATCACTTGACTTCCCAGCACTTTACGCTGCATTTGGAAAAGAAAATTATTTTGAACTGTGATAGGGAGCAGGAAAGTAATGGAACAATATTTATTCATGGAAATTTCCAGCATAATGGGAGGTAAGTTTCTCTGGGTGAAACGTCAGTGAGTTTTTCCCTATATTTTCTGCAGAGATGTTTCGACTCTGGATCCCACATTTGGTCAAGCAATAGGATTCCTTTGTGCAGGAAGATGAAAGGTCTTATACTGCCTCTCTACACCACGGAAGATTTATTAAAATAAAGTCCTATTACTTCTGATGAAGAAGTGGAAGGCATGGGAAAAGAAGACATAATAAAATGAGATGGAAGAAAATATTTTCAACTTTCATAAGTGACCTTAATGCAGCAGCATCTAGGGCAGGCGTGTCCAAGCTGTGCCCCACAAGCTGTGCATGCAACCTTGGATAGCTAGTAATGCAGCCCCATAAGATTGTAAACTTTTAAAGCAGTGGTTCTCAACCTTTTTAATGCCGCAACCCCAACCGGTCATAAGTCGAGGACTAAACCGGTCGTAAGTCGAGGACTAAACCGGTCGTAAGTCGAGGACTAAACCGGTCGTAAGTCGAGGACTACCCAACCGGTTGTAAGTCGAGGACTTTCCCTGCCCGGGAGCGCCGCGCATGTGTGGTTCCGCCCCCTGCGCTGGCCGAGGCATAGCTGGCAAGCGGCAGAGACGGAGCAGGCCGACCACCAGCTGGCCTAGCTCAAGGAAGGTAAGGCACCCGCCGGAAAAGGGGAAAAAAATGGCGGACAGCCTTGCTTGGTGACCCCCGTGAAATGGTCGATCGACCCCAAATGGGGTTGCGACCCATAGGTTGAGAACCGCTGTTTTAAAGGTTTGTTCTTTATATACATTGACTGGATTATATATTATATGCAGCCCAAGATAATTGCTCTTCACTCAATATGGGCCAAGCAAGCTCCATAATGTTGGACACCCATGATCTAAGGCAGCGGCTCCCAACCTTTTCTATACCCCGCGCCCCTAGAACGCTTCTAATATAGTCTCACACCCCTTACAAAAGTTCGAAACCACGGCAACGAATTATGCAAACACACTACAATTTTGAAAGCCCAGGTTTTCGCACTTCCTGGAATATCATCTCGCACCCCCAGAGCACTCCTGGTTGGGAACCCCTGATCTAAGGTAACCAAGACACATCTCATGCAATGCCTTCCTTTATGTCAGGACATTTTGGTGACAGTAGAGTGGATTTTACCTTGATTAGGCCGCTGAAGGAACGAGTTCGGGCACGTTTCTGAATCTGTGTGGATATAGCTGTCTGAGGAGTGAGGGCTTCAGGGTGCTTCTGAAACTAGAAGAACAAAACCTAATAGCACAGTTCATTCCACGGTGGTGTCCATGCCAAAGCCCAGTTCTACTTTCCACTCGCGCCTTTTTGCCCCAACACCTACTTTTACAAAGGTTCCCATGCTTTAATCTCTCTCATGGAGACAAAGATATCTAAAGATTGCTTTTTCCCACACGTTACCTTGAGCCTGAAATATTCCTTCTGAAGTCTGCTGCCAAGAGGACTTAAGATAAATAACTGCCAGATAGCTTTCTGCATGGATGTAAAGTTGCTGTGAAATGCCTTTCTTAGGAGACTCATCCTATAGCAGTGATGGCGAACCTTTTAGAGACCGAGTGCCCAAAAACCGCCTCGCCCCCTGCCCTGTCCCTGCGTTTCCTGCCTGCAGGGCCACCCATCACCTCCATGGCCCACCACAGCAGATCGGCCAAGCAGCCCAGCAGCGTCATGACGGCCACGCCTTCTGTCCACGCCCCGCAGCATCATCTGTACGCAATGAGGCGCGAGGACGGAGTCTTATCTCCGCTGCCCAGCTGCCATGTCCTTGGCTGCGCTGCTCTGCACAGGTTGCGCCTGGGGCAACTCTCCTCCGGGGGGGCTGCTGATGAGGAGGGGGCCACGAGGGGTGGCGGGGCTGGGGCGACAGCGTGCGTGCGTGCCCACAGAGAGGGCTCTGAGTGCTGCCTCTGGGATCCTTGCCATAGGTTCACCACCACTGTCCTATAGGATCAGTCTGATATTAGATGCCTTCAGGTCTTTTAATAAAGCTGTGATCTTTATTATTTGGAACCACCATACAATATAGCCTATACCAGGGGTAGGCAACCTTGGCTCTTTTATGACCGGTGGACTTCAACTTCCAGAATTCCTGAGCCAGCCATGCTGGCTCAGGAATTCTGGGAGTTGAAGTCCACCGGTCATAAAAGAGCCAAGGTTGCCTACCCCTGTCCTATACCTATATTATTGTAAAACTGTTTTTATGGCGCTCTCTTTCCTGGGAGCATTTTGTTGAATTTGCTCTTTCATGATATGGTGCGTTACCATTATTTTTATTTTGTGAGATGAGCCATAGTCTAAATATCAATATCAAAAAATAATCATACCTGCTGAATAAACTTCTTTTTCTTGGCAGAGTCTGGCATATTATGAACATGGCAGAAAAGCTCTTTCAGTGCTTCTTCTGTATGGTGCTGTGTGTCTTCCAAGTGGGCAGAAGGGTCTAAGAGCCCTCGCTTCTTGAATTTCAGAAGCTGAACGTCTTTGAAATTCTGGGGCATTGGCAAATCCAGGTCATCCTTTGGAAATTCAAGCAGGCCATTAGGCTGTTGGCTCTAACTAGCTTGATTCTATAAAGACACTGTTAACATTCCAGTGAAAATCTTCCATGAGAATATTTCCAATTCGAACCTTAGATTCAGTAATAGAACAATATCTGCCTTCCCGTCTGGGGCCTGATCCTCCTTTCTCCTCTGTTCAAATATTGTGCGTTGTAACCAAATTCTCTAAAATGGACTCATTTGGTTGACAGTTGAATAAAAAGTTGTGCAATTTTCCAGAACCTTTTTCCAAGCCCATGAATGGGGAATATATTTGTTATTCCAAAATCTCCAGAATGGTTCTCAGCATATGGCCATCCCTCGCTCACCCCCGTAACTCCAGCACACCTATCATAGACCTGCCATTGTTTATTTAGGCCAAGGTCTGAAATCCAAATATATTTATTAAATTTATATTTTGTCTTTGTTTTGTACAACTCCAGGCACTGTACATAATGCTTCCTCCTCCTATTTTCTCAGAATGATCTACGAGGTTGGTTGCGCTGAGGACTTATGACTGGCCCAAAATCACCCAGCCGGCCTTCATGGCTGGATAATACAATACATGCTATCCTGGTTTCTAGTGAAGCACCTTAACCATTACACCAAATTGGCTCAAATCCAGAAAGGTTGTCTAGGTCAGGGCTTTTCAACCTTTTCACCCATTGTACCACTTTTAGGATATGGCAATATCCAAGTACCACCAGTTGCCTAGCAAAGTGTCAAAAACTTGATGACCCAAAAGTGATAAAGTACAGGTAGTCATCGACTTACAACAGTTCACTTAGTGACTGTTCAAAGTTACAATGGCACTGAAACAAGTGCCCCCCAAGCCACAGCCGAGCAAGACACCTGCCTGCCCGCCCGGCCGCGCTCTTCCTCCTGTCCGAGGTTTTCATTGTTGTGAGCATTTCTGTTGAGGATTGGCAGCGGGGGTGGGGTAGGGGGGGTGTTTGGTTTTTATTCCCCCCCTGTCTGCTGGGTGGTTGCAGCAGGTTTTGGTCACTTCACATGACCCTGAGGCACATGAATCAGTTGCCAAGCATCTGAATGTAAATCACAAGACCCTGGAGATGCTGCAACATTCCAGCTGATTGGCGCTTCTTCAGGGCTCAGCAGAAGCACGAGGGTCAGTGCCGAGCTCCAGCTGGAGTCTGACGCTGATCCAGGTGCTTCCGCTGAGCCCTGACAGCCCTGCAGCTCCAGCCATCTCTCGCTCAGGCTTGTGCAGTGCTGCCACCGGTTCAGCTCATTCCCCTCCCCCGCTACCACTTTTCTAGGATGGTCGTGTACCACCTGCCAGGTGCCAATGTACCACAGGTGGTACCCTGGTTGAAAAGCCCTGGTCTAGGCTGTCATACAGTATATGGATGATAGCTGTCATGTGTATATTGGATCTCTCATATTTAATCTAG
>NW_015386552.1:0-39790 GCF_001527695.2 Protobothrops mucrosquamatus
AAGACTAGAACTTATGGTCTCCCAGTTCCTAGTCTAATGCCTTAACCATTACACAAAACCGACTATATTGTGATATCGCACAATATAATATATGGAAGTCTGGTTTGCAGTGTGAAATGTTTCTATTAATATAATGCTATTGTATTTAACTTAAGGGATTACATAAATTATTCTAAAGCAGATCCATCTTTTAGTTATGTGAATCAGCCAGAATTAATGATTTTCCTAATACTGAACTATTATCTCTGCTTCAAGTTCTGTCTAGCTTGCAAAGCCCTTGAATGCAATTATTTGATTATCAGTTGAAAACATTAACACAGACATACACAGAAACACACAGAGCCCTATTTGTAAGAGATACTAGTACAGATCTCATGTGGACCTTTTATAATGCATGGTAGTAAATAGTTATATCTCTGTTTCATTATACTTCTTTTCTTGAAATTCATTTTGCTATTATCTAATATAAATCCATCTCTTTCTCATTTTTATCAGCTCATTTGTCATCCTTTACTGGGTTGCCCACATAATTTCCTGTTTTTAATATTCTTTTCTCCCAGCACATATATCTTTTGAGCATTATACTATTTCATAAATAAAATAGTAATCAAGGAAATGTCAGGTTATCTGGATAGTAAAATGCACTTGGTTTTTTTTCCTCCTATTTTTCTCCATAACAGGAAAAAAAATTGAAGTACATGCATGGAACATAGCTAATGACTTACTGCAAAATGGGTCTTCGTCTGAAGTATCAAAGTAAGCTGTTGTCATGGGAGGATTCTTTTCAAGTATATGACTCTTCCATTTATCAGCATAATATCCTGAAATTGAAATATGTTCAATACAAAATAAACAAACAGATGCAAAAAAATTACTAAAGATATATTATTTTATGATGCTGCGTGAAATCAACTTTCCCAGAATATAACAAAGGTATTTAAGTTCTACATTTCTATCCTCATAAAATAAAATATTTTATTTTTATTTATCCAATTTATATGGCCACCCATCTCACAAAACAAGTGATTCAAGGTGGCATGCAACAATTTCTACTACTGAGGCTAAAATGCATATTCTTTTCTTTTTTTAACTCAGTGGCACAATGAAAACATTAAACACTTTCTATCATCCACACATGTGATCCTGCAGATATTCGAACTGTACTTGTAGTTGATAAACTGAGGACAGGAAAAATCTGGAATAAACCATATAAGGTTTCTTCAGTAAGAGAAAGTATCTCAAAAGAGGTAGAGAAAATTGGAATGGGCTGAATAACTGCCAAAGGTGGCACAGAGATAGGAAGAAAAAAAACCTAGTAAGGAAAATAGCACTGTGCAATTTCCATCGGCTAAAGAAATGAAAATTCCTGGATGGTTCAGATTCACTGAAGACAAATCACAACTGAGATCACTATGCAATAGTAAGTATTGCATAGTAAGATGTAAAATTGCTATGCTGAGCACAGTTGCTGAGAGAAGGAAGAGGGCCCAAAGACCCCTGAAGACAAAAGTTCAGTTAGCTATGAGAAGTTATCAGCTAGATTTTAAGTGAAACTCTTGATTAACTCTTTTGCAAATTTAGTACTGATCTTATATTAAGCAATAGCTTCAGACAGCACAGTGACATAGCAGCAGAAGCATGGCTATTGCAGGCAGGCAATTGATTTTTGATTGGTAAAGCAATTAGGCCATAAATCAATTTGCCACATTCTACTCTTTTCAGAAGTTAGAAACTGGTGGTAGGGCAAGTGATTGATTAGTACTGCACGGCTGAAATAGAAACTAAACCTTTTCCATTTTAGAAATGTTACAAATATATACTGCAGTTTTTACTTTTTACAATATCTTTTGCCATGCAGCCCCCCAACTAGGGGCGTTAAGCAGGCTCAAGTCGCAACTGCAAAACATTTTAAATCCAAATTTCTTTTGGATTTATTGTAAAAAGTAAAAACTGCAGTATAGCAGTTAAAAATGTCAAGGTGTAATCAATCAGACTGGTTTGTCTGAAAAACTTCCTGTATATACTCCCTTGACTCAGCTGACAAAGAGGGGAGGAGAGCCTGTGGCTTGATGGTTAAATCACTGCCTAGTATGTAAACTGCCCAGGTTCGAATCCCATAAAGGGTATGGCTAACTGATGAAAGCAGAACAAGCTAGAAATGGCCATCTTAGTCTCCCAATTTAATTCATTAACTCTTTGTCAGAAAAAGAAATTTGGATTTAAAATGTTTCGCAGTTGCGACTTGAGCCTGCTTAATGCCCCTAGTTGGGGGGCTGCATAGCAAAAGATATTGTAAAAAGTAAAAACTGCAGTATAGCAGTTAAAAATGTCAAGGTGTAATCAATCAGACCGGTTTGTCTGAAAAACTTCATATATATATATTCGGCCCAAATATGGGAGAAAGGAATCCAAATTTTGTATGTATGTATGTATGTATGTATGTATGTATGTATGTATGTATGTTATGTATGTATGTTTTTGTTATGCCAAGACCTGCATATATATATATATATATTGGAAAGTGTACTCAGTTTTGTCTGTTTGATCCTAACAAACCTGCTCACAATCTCACTTATCTTGTTTTAGAAAGATCCTACGTAATACCATAAATTAGTCAAAAGCTATGAAGAAATGAAGTTTGAATTAGGAAAAGAAAGTAGTACAGCAATTCATCTGGAAATGTGAGTGCTTTTTTTAATGACTCATTCACAAGCAAACCGACTGATCAGGTTTATATTACAACATCATGGAAGGTAGTAACGAAACTACAAATAGATCAAGCATACTGTCAAATCCACATAGATAATTTGCATGTTTATGATTTGTCTCTTCATTTGAGCAGCTAAACAAATGTACAGAAATAACAGCATTCAAACAAGCTATGGTCCTAGGCCAGTTTAAAGTATTAATATTCCTAATCTATTTTTCTATTTTTTTTCCTGAGAAAAGCAGAAGTAATCTGTATTAGTAAACTGTTCATTCAACTGTGATTTATTATATTAGGATTTCTGATTTAATATCAAGTAAAATATGACCAAGGTGCAATAAGTTCCCATACGTTTCTACAACCAACAGAGAGCCAAAACATTCTTTGATCAGTGTGACAGAATATTTAATAATGTAAGTTTCTTCAGCCATTCCTCATGTAAAATATATCTAGAATATATAAATAGTATAAATGCCTTTAATGAATCCTAGCTTCTATTCACATGATGCAGAATGTCTTCAGGAGGGAAACCTGCCTGCTATAGCTGAAGACAATGCTGGATGCAGCATGGTCATGTAGGACTTCAAGTGCTCATACACATTGCAAGTAAAATATGACCAACATACAAAACCAGCATGTTTATTTGTTTATTTAAGAATTAATACTTAATTCTTTTAATGCAGAATGATAGTAATTTTTAAAAAAAATGTATTTGCATGGTGATTTAAAAACAGTGCACCTGTTTCATTTTTATTTCTTTTCGGATATATTTCAGCATCTACATATTTTTTTTATTCATTCCCAACAGGAAACGTTAGAGATATACAGCTCTATTAAGCTATCCTTCACTCTTTATGATGGTGTAATATGGAGGTTTCTAGATTTGGAAATAAATTTTAAGATTTCATCAAGTCTTCCAGCTTAACAAATAAAAATTTTGACCCTTCTTTGGAGTGTTATTGTTAATAAAATTAACCATGAAGAATTCAGTTTCCACAATAGCCAAATTGACACTCAGCGTTTGATTCAGATACAGTATCAGCAACATGTGGATAAAACTTTATTGTACTTTGCTTGAAATGGAGGAAATACAGAACATATACATTTTCTTCTAACAGAATATGATGGCGTCTAAAAGACACCAAAATAACTCAATACTTTTTTTAAAAAAAAACTTTGAAATGGTCAAAATTGTGAGATACTACAACTTTTTTTTTTCGCTTAAAAGCTTGAAGCTTGAAGATGTTTTGGAATCTTCATTATTAGCATTATTGTTATTGCCTCATCACATGGTCCAGGGATCTTCTACATTCATAGACTATCAGTGGTCCCTTAATCACAGGTTGTAAAATATTAACCTAAAAATAAACGTGTGGAACCTGAAAATAATAATTATGGTTAATGAAAAACCTTTCTTGGTAATTGCTCCTAAATGACTGTTTTTAAAAGGAAGTTAGTAGCTAAGAAATAGTTGGGAATATTTTATAAATGATTCAGAAAGTTGAGTTTGAAAATTAAGATATCTCCTTATCTTTTACTTCCATCTAAGAATGGCTAATACTGTTTAAGACACAGATAGTCTAATGATTTGTTGGAAGATATTTTATTTCTTTATTTGTACCCTGTCTTTATTATTTTTACAAATAACTCAAGGCACACCTTCCTCCTATTTTCCCCACAAAAATAACAACTGTGAAATGAGTTGAGAGAGAATGACTGGCCCAAGGTCACCCAACTGACTTTTATGGCTAAGGCAGCTAGAATGACTGGCCCAAGGTCACCCAACTGACTTTTATGGCTAAGGCAGCACTTGAACTCACAATCTTCTGCTTTCCAGCCTAATGCCTTAACCATTAGACCAAACTGGCTCCACTACAAACTGGAGATGAGAGTTATCTTGTGCAGTGCAGTGACGTTGGTACGATAGTCATTTTTAATATAATATTTATAATTATTTATTCTATAGTTTAAAACCGACAAAAATATTCATTTGACTCCAGTTTTCTTTCTGCGAAAGAAACAGGATAGCTTTACTCCTACAATTTTTCACTGTACCAGATTTAAAAAGCATTACATAACAGAATGTTCTATATACTGCATAATGACATCTAAGACGTTCTCCATAAAATATTGTCTGAAACATATTACTCTTACCTACTACTGGGCACGGAAGCGATTTAAAATTACAGCTCACACATTTTCCATTCTTGTAATCCTTATACGATTCACAAGGATATGCAGTTATATCACAATTATGTTGTAAGGATGACATATACAAAAAAACAGATCTCTGATGATCACATTTGAAATACGCTGATCCTAGAAGAATCAACAAGTAAACTCAAGACTACGTAATTATGTTCTGTTTTTCACAAAATAGAACAGTAGGAGCATTTCAGAATTAGCAGTAGTTGCTAGTTAATACTTGAATGGGAGACTCCCCAGAAACTCCTAACTATAGCTTACACTGGAATTACATTAAATTAAATTACATTCTGAAAAGAACATTTCCATATAGCTACCAAAAAATCCACCACAGATTTTCTATTAAAACACAAGAGTAAAGAGTGACTCTTTGCCTTTTACTTCAAAACAGGAAAATTGTCTTCTGTAGTTCAGTCCCCCATTCCTCCTTTTCCCTTTCCAAGTTGATTGTTTGCTCTCCCAGCATTTTCCAAGCAAGGTCCAACCAAGAATATCTAGAAATTTTGTGCAGATTGATTTCTCAGTGATGGTAGGCTATCACCATGTGTTCTAACTACAGAAGGGTTTCTGTCCTTCCTGGGCAAAAAAGGAAATTTACTCACATTTTAAAATTTCAATCCTATTATAAGGCTGAACAATCTAGATTTAGACTTGCTAATATACAGCACTCAAGAGCAGGATTCAATGAACAGTTAAAGCATACTAAAAATTACTGAATGGATAAATTTGATTCTATACACAACTGTAATAATTTTTTAAAAGTACACTAACATAGTTGCCTTCATAAATGAACAAATGACTTCACTACAATTAAGCCCCTCACTTTTTATAATAATTTATCTATATTTACCACTAAGTATTGTTTTTGGACATCCGGGCTGATCTGTTCCTCCATTTGGATAGAAATCAATGTTTCCCAAAGGATCCTTGAGACCAAAACCTAACAATGAAATACATAGTGAAGAAAAAATAAATATACCATCTTAACCAATACTTCTGTCCACAAAAAATTAGAGCTTAATCTCTCACATATTTGTGAAAGCATTAAAACTAGGAAAAAGAAAAATAATAGCATTAAGATATCAAAGAGCTAAGAATGCATATTACCAAAACACTGGAAGTTGTGATTATCACTAATCTACATCACAGGAACTCTAAACTTTTCAAAGAAATTAGTCATAAAATAAGAGATTGGTCTCTTCAAGGAGCTTGATTAGGAGATGAAATGGAATCTACAAGCCTCAATCTACATGTCCTAATATTTGCTCAAATATTTGCTCAAATTATGAATTTGCTTTCAAATTCATAATTTTATATCTTAGCTATAATCTTATATAAAAGGGAATTTCCTTTTGTAGCGATGTGCAAAATGCCAATGCTAAATTGATTTTTCCTTTGTTGTTAATATATTTAAAAGAAGTTTAATATCTTATTGTACACAACACCATCATGAGTTTAAACATATTTTTGAATCTGAAAAATAGGTTTTTTAAAACAAATATTAAAATATTGAGGTTTAGGATTATTACTAAACCCACTGGTCTTAGCTCGGTTAACATTTCTAATGAACTTAAACAATTTATATCTGCTGTAAGAAACATATTTTGAATTGATGTTTAAAAAAAATAGCTGCTCCAATGTGGTACTGTAGTTTAGAAAACTTTTTCTATAACAGGAAAATCTGTAATTCAGAGACAAATGAAAAAGTTTTGGGTATGTTTTTGCCAAATATTTAAGCACAAGTCAGCATATCCTAAGTACCTAGTTGGATTCCATTTATAATAATTGCATACACTCTGGGATGGAACTTATTCTCTCATACATATGTACTGTAGAGATTCTAGTGGGATCATACCAGGAAATGGAAGTGGGGTGAGGGGGAATCACAGAATGCTCAAAATCCAAATATGTAATAATTACCATCAGTATCAGTATGAATGACATCCACAAACTGGGCATCAGTATGATCCAGTCTCTCATTAGCCAGCTTTCCGGTAAATAAGGGACCAGCTGGGTCAAGACCTAAAAAGTAGATTCAAAGCAGAGCTCATAGGAAAAATGTGCAAGCATTGTTTAAGTGTAATTACTATAAGTAACACAAAAGTTAACAACAAAACAGTCATTATTTGGAAAACAAGTAAACTTCTCATTAGCACTCCCCTTCCTAACAGTCTAAATCTCAAATGTAGTGACAACAAGGTAATTAATGTATACGTATGGAGATAGTACCAAGGAGACACTAAGGAAAGAGACAAGTTGCAATTTTATATGGAAAGTTTCTACAATGTGCACCCTGATAAAAACATCACGTTAGAAAACATGACATCATGTTATGAAGAAATTAAAGGTTTGTTCAGTGATCAAGAACTTAGGTCCAAGTTACCTCCATTGATTTCATATTACATTATTTTTATGTGAGATACAGACTAATTTGAAGGATATTTTCATTTAAACCAATGCACTGATGTCTCAATCAAACTATAGTAAAGTATCGAGTATTCCCTTGGCTATTTCTCTGAGCCATTAGTCAAATTCAGCTTGTGAACTTGTCACATATATCACCATTGTGAAAAGCCCTAAAATTGTCTAGCAGGCATAACAATGACTAGAGCAGAGATACATCTCTCAAACAACATTCCTGTGCCTTTCTTGTTTATAGAAATGTGTGGTGACACTGCTGAGTTGCAGAATCTTTATTTTTGTTTTTCATCTGTAAAAAAGTGTGAAAATAGATTCCAATTACAATACTTTATATGACAGAATTGTGCTATAAAACATGCTCCAAACCTACTAAAACTAGCCAGCTTCTAAAATTCTACCTGGAAGGACTGTTTGAAGTTTATTCAGTTTGTAAGTCTCACCTGTAATTCTTCCAATTTTGCCATTGTATGCCTTCCCAATAAATCCAGCTATATGAGCCCCAAGGCTTACACCAATCATATAAATAGAATCAACAGAAACACCATTCTCCTATGGGGAGGAAAAGGCATGGAAAGAGGGTTATAGAATGACCTAATTTTCTTTTTCCCCTTATACACTATAACAGATTGAGATAGGTTTTGTGATTGTGCCACATACTGTAGATTATATCCTATGTTTGTACTGTAAGTGGCATAAGGATGCTCCACATTTCACTGTACAATAGTTAAACACAAATGAATTGTTTTGTGGAAAAAGAAAATGAAATGCTACTGTTGTAATCTAATCCCCTGATTAATGATTGTGTATGTACAATAAGTTCATTTGTATTGTAAAGTGGAGAAAAGGCTTTCAGAAAAGTACAGCTTGATTACTAATATAGTGAAATGAAACAGTATACACAAATTTGTATCTATGTATTTCAGCAAAGTAACTCAGATACGACAATGTGGAGTTAGCCTTGTATGGTATTGCCAGCAGGGCTGCCATCTGAAATTAAACTATTCCTAAGAACAACTACAATATATAGTAAGTGCTGTATATACAGACATATCATTTATGAATCTTGTTACATTTTAACATTACTCATGGTTGAAGTTTTCCACTTTCCCAGCCATAAATGGAGATAAAGCTAGGAGTTTTTAATACTCTGCAATATCACTTAGCTATGCTCTGTCCATTCACATTATTTTCCTATCACAGTAAAATTCCATGACAGAACTTCACAAATATAAAGCAGCCATAACTGATGCTTGCTGTTTGGGTGAATCAGTTATTGAGACTAATTTTTATTTTATGTGTTTTATTTTAAAACACATTTTATTTACAAATAAGTGAAAATAATGAGTGTCCATATGTTACTCTTGCAATGATCACACATCTACAGTTTGGACATCCATTTAGAAATCGAATGTAACAGAACAGATTTATTTACTTGTATCCCACTTTTAGTATTTTTACAAATAAATCAAGATAGTGCACATATCCAAAACACTTTCCTCCTCCTATTGTCTCCAGAACAATGCCCTTGTAAGGTGAGTTGAACCTGAGGTCACTCAGCTGACTTTCATGGCTAATGAGGGACTAAAACTCAATCTTCTAGTTCAGTGGTTCTCAACCTTTTTAATGCCGCAACCCCAACCGGTCGTACATCGAGGACTAAACCGGTCGTAAGTCGAGGACTAAACCGGTCGTAAGTCGAGGACTACCCAACCGGTCGTAAGTCGAGGACTTTTCCTGCCCGGGAGCGCCGCGCATGCGTGGTTCCGCCCCCTGTGCCGGCCGAGGAGTAGCTGGCAAGCGGCAGAGACGGAGCAGGCTGACCACCTGCTGGCCCAGCCCAAGACCGGCACCCACCGGAAAAGGGGAAAAAAATGGCAGACAAAAAAAATGGCGGACAAAAAAAATGACGGACAGCCTTGCTTGGCGACCCCCATGAAATGGTCGATCAACCCCAAATGGGGTCCCGACCCACAGGTTGAGAACCACTGTTCTAGTTTCTAGTCTAGTACCTTAACCACTAAACCAAACATGCGTTATACTGTAGTTGTATAAACATTGGTTATAATAATCTGAATAAATGCTCATGCATTTTCCACAAGAATACAAATGCATTGTATATAACATAGATAATGATCCCCCATTATAGCGCAGAGCTCTCTGTTTTTACAAGAAACAACAATGAATATACAGGATATTCATAGATTTAACTGGGCAAGTAGATGAATGTTTCTCTGATATCAGTATTATGTATCTTTCTTACCAACATTTGATCAATAAGATGTGTTAAGCAGGGTACCACTTTCTTCGCACTAGCAACAGCACTAAAATAATTCACTGTTGTTGCACCCCGATTCCAATCTACTATAATGATGTTGAAGTCTTGTTTTTCAAGCAGAAGATTTTTAATTCTATCAATCCATATTGGGGGAGAACCTGTAAATCTATACCCATGGATGATAAAAACAATATTCTTGGTTACATTAAAATGTATAGAAGTTGTTATATTATGTTCATCAAGATGCTCAGCACAGTCTTTATTTCTTCTTGTATACAAAAGCAGTTGCATCTTCAGATCTGTGCCAATCACAGCATTGCCAAAATTAAGATCTGTGAATTTAGGACATTCTTCACCTAAATTTGTAAAATATAAATAAAAGAAACATTTGATTAATGTTATTTTTAAAGTTCATATTGCATTTCATTTTTCTACAAGACATCTATGGAACCTCAAATAATTGCAGATCAGAATTCCTGGTTTATATAAGACCAAATTGAAGAAGTACAAATTTTATGCTGAAAAGAGATAAATCTGACATAATTGGGCTGAGTTCATCCAATTATTCTTTGTTTATCCTTTTTTTTAAAAAAAATAATATAAATTTCAAAAACATAAAATACTAGACTAGAGAATAACATTGTTATTAACAACATAATTGCTACAAATTAGGGCTCTTAAATAAACAGTTTAACATGCTTTGAGGAATAGATCCTGGATTTTGAAAACATGTAATTTATTCTGCTTGCCCTGGGTGAAAGCAACTCTGATTTGTTCTTGATTCCAGAACATGATTTGAAAGTTCAGCCCTCTCATTAACTAGCATGGGAAACACATGCAAGAATAAACAGGTATAACTCTTTAAAAAAAATAAAATGTTCAACAGAAATGTTCAAATCTTTGGCATGATGACTGAATAAACTGCCAAGAAGCATCTGAGATTTATCAATTGTCAATTAACCTAATCTTCTATAGCATTTAACTGAATATTTATTTGGTATGTTTGGTTTTTTTATTTTTCTAAAGAAGGAAACCTTGTGAAATTGCTACTGGTGACATGCAGAGTCTTGCATCTCCACCGTTAATAGTAAAGATTGTTTTGTAATGTTCTGTCTTTGGTAGTACAATAATAGCTCTTGTAGTCTGCAGTCCCCCTAGCTTTCTACACTTATCCCATGAGAAAAAGAGGGCTTTTTCAAATCAAAAAGCACGAACAGTTGCAGAATGACACAAGGTGTTGTAAATACAACTGTTTCCCCCAGTATTAAAACAATACAATAACTTCAAAAGCATCATTGAAAAAGTTCCAAGGCAACCAAGACTATCACAAGTGAGCACCTCTTTGTTGTTGTCTAAAACAGGGGTACTCAACCCCCGGTCCATGGACCGGTACCGGGCTGTGGCATGCCAGAAACCGGTCCGCACAACAAGCAAAGCTCCATCCGCAGGATGCAGGCAGTACATGAAACCATGCCCCCTCCGATCCACAGAAAAAACCTCTCTCCACAGAACCGGTCCCTGGTGCTCAAAAGTTTGGGGACCTTTGGTCTAAAACATCTTTTTCAGGTGTCTGAGCAAACTTGAAAAAAGATGTAGCTGCTTTAGGAACTGGTTTAATTTCTCTCGTGGAAAACATGGCTGCTTTAATTAGTAATGCAATAGAAAGGTGATGTGCCCTCTTGAAATCTGAAGCACATCTGAATCTTAGGCAGAACTTTACTAAACATTGAACTGGTCATATTTTACAAAATATTTCAAAATCTTTTTATTTCTTTTTTTCTGTTCCATAGCTATAATTAGGTTCACACTTACTGTCTGTTATTGGGGACATACAAATATGAGTTAAAACATGGGAACAGATTAAAAATCAATTTCCAGATTTTTTCTTATTTTATTCAGAAACAACAAAAATAAGCAGTTTGGATATAAACCAAGCCTTGTCAGAGCAGATATGTTTCACCAGCTACAACTTTGTCAATTGTTTGTTATCCTTTAGCAGTTTCCCATTTCTCAACTAATAATCCAACAATCTAATGTAAAAGTACTAAGCAAGGTTTTTGTAAAATGTGGTAAGAATGTATGGGTAACATGTGTGTATGACCTGCAGGGCCTAATTACATTTTAATTAGTAATTATCTTATTTAATACTATAAGTTTAAGAAAACAAGAGCTTTTGCCATTGACTGATTCTCAGAACTCTCAGGATGAAAAATTAATTGAGAACCTGCTGGCCTTTTAACAGGCAAACACTGATCTCATCTTCCACCATTTTCAACTCTAGTTCCAGATCATCTAGACAAGCATTCTATAATGCAGCTTTTTTCTTTAGCGCTCTTCCAATATCTCCTCTTTTTGCTAACTCTCTCATTCCTTTGGCTATGAAAACTAAATTAGATCCATATAGCTTAACAGCAAACAAACCACAAAGGAAAACAAAGAATTTGTTTGAGTTACTTTTCCCAACACCCACTCCAAAATTCACATAGCTTCAGGGATCCATGCATAATCAGCATTAAAGCATGGCTGATTGTTGGTTTGTTACACTGCTATTTTGACTAATTAACTCTGTAACACAGTACTGCTGTAGAAAACTAACTTTTATATATTTAAACTATGTTAGTGTTTATAGCAGAAGGGGTCAGGTGTTTAAAGCCAAAGATCATTTTTACTTTTACTTCAGCCTTTCCCCTTGCCATTCTGTTCAGATAAGATAATAGCTTGAGGCTAAACATGCATGCAAGGCATCCTGGTAATTAAAGACTACATTTGGATATAAAGTAGGCACTAATTTAAATATAAATCAACATCAGTACAAAATTTCACATTGCTTTTCAGTTAATTCTGTGAATCAAGCCATACTCTACCCTGAGTAGGGACTACAGGGTCGTAAAAAGTGTAATCTAGTTTTGACTAAATTCTTAATTATAAGTCTTTCGAATCATATAAACAAATGAATTTTCATATCTCCTCTAATAGTGACTTGATTTACATGTAACATAGTTTAATGAATAAGCCATAATTGACTAGGTTAAGAAAAATAAGCAGTAAATTATGGTTTACAAATCAAAAAGATAGTTACGCTCACATAACTGTCCTTATCTTGGGGTAGGATGTCTGTTCAAATTAATGAATAGTGGCAGCAGTACTCACAAGTATATGACACAATGCTCAACATGTTAACTCCAAACCAATGACCTGGTTTAGTATATTATGTGAATCTAGTGAACAACTTTCCAAGCTTTTAACGCAAGATATCAGAAAATGTAACACCTTCTCCATGCTCCTGATTTAATACTGAAAACCTATTGTATTATACTGAAATGATGAAATGAAATAATGAGACCACATAGAATTAATCTAGCAATAAATCTTTATATAGAAATTCAAATATCTTGAATTGTTCTACATTAAAAATCTTTTTTAACTCTATTCAGGAGTGTTTCTTTTATTCAACTTTCATACTTGTATTTAAGATAATTATTCATTACTTCTTAAAATTTGAGTATCTCACGTTTAGGCTAAAACGTTCAGAGGTAACATTCCAATGGCTTTCTTACCTGCTCTTGCATAGTATGCTGCAAAACAAATGAAGAAACACAACCCCAACATTGGCAGTGTTCGGAAAGCAGCAAGTAACAGAAGGACAGTATTGCTATTTCCTTGTAACATGTTGGTTTTTGCTTAAATTAAACGTCACTGATAAAATAGGTGTGGTACACTGTAGGAGGTACTTGGCAGATTAAAGTCCAGTCTTAGAGTTTTTGCAATCTACAGCTCCTCCTCCCAGTTTAAATAGGTGAGGCTGTTTCTTTTCCTCAGGGGTTGTATATCTTTTAAATCACAAAAAGTTCTTTCCTCCAGATTCTCAAAACCAGATTTTATACAGACGTTTTTACAGTACTTGATCTGCTATGAACAGGTAATATTTTGTGGCATATAAAGAGTGCAGGAAGATATAATAATTTCCATTTACAAAAATATACAAGATGATGCATAGATATTTGTAGCATCAGCAGTTTGGCAAGATAGCCTTTTTTCCTTGAAAAAATACAATGGTTCTGTATTTTCCAAGAAAGCTTGTGATTTTCACCTTTAATACTATTTATGTCTTACAATCAATAATATAAACTTACTATAAGCTTTTAGGTATTCCAATTAACATGACATAGGTACTAAAGCTAAGAATGCTGAAACAAATCATTATGGCCTATAGTTGCTTTCCCCTCTTACTATTCACAGCAATACAATAAATCTTTGTACTTTATTTTTTCATCTTCCTGTTTTGAGTATCATTGTTTTATTTTGCATTTTCTTTATGTTATTTCATTGAAATCTAATGATTCTATTAAATGTATTTATTTTTATATTATCTCACTGAATCTATATGATTCTTATATGATTTCTACATCATATATTTGTCAATTATGAGGACTGGTAGAATGCTTTTCAAAAATCCTTAGAATTTGTCAAAAGAAAGCAGTAATCCAGTTTTCCAGAAAAATAGAGAAAAATCAAAAGGTATGTTTCTAAATTGAAATGTGTAATTCTCAGAATAATTATACTTGGAAGGACAGCCACAGTATGCTTAAATGCTATAGACTGAAATAGAGAACTAATCAAAAGAAAATTGCTAAATACACAAAGAATTCAGAAGGTGCATCAGCAAAGTATACGGTATCATCAATGTATGTCACCAAAGAGGAAATACTATCCTGTCAGAAGAGAAGCATTTATCAGCAAAACCAGGCAGTGGAATGCTAATTTTTCTGGAGAATAAGGAATGGGGAAAGATAGATGTTGACATCAATCCTCTTCTTGGAAGAAAAGAGCAATATTGACACTAACTTCACAGGAAACAATTTGGTAGTTTCAGTTATAGCAGTTGCTGATACTGTACCTGTAATGCTTTTATTGATATGACAGGAGGGAGGAGTGCAGTTTTGCTCATTCTGTGAAAGTTGCATGGCTAGGCCTAGTGTACTGGCTGAGATTAGTATCAGAAGTCACCCTCTCTGCTGTAAAACGATGAGTCATCTGTTGTGAGATCAGTCTGAGCAGTGTCAAACTCTGATACATTTGGTAATTGGTTATTTAAACAAGGGAAAACTGTTATACATAGATGAATGTGAATGTTAATCAAACAAACACATTCTATATATGTTGAACATGTGCTATTATATATCATTTATCCTGACATTAGGCTGATATGGCAGGAAACAGAAGTTTCCTTGCTAGATGTAACTATTGTATCAGTGTGGATCAGATGTCTTCCAAGGCTCATCAAAACAACTGACAAGTATCTATTGATTTTACAAATATCTTCAGTAAAAGGCAAAATTTTAGATTATGTTCATTTGTTTGCCTTTTTAATGTGTAATACAGCACTGATTGTAACTCTCCTTTGTAACATGTGTGTGTGTGTGTGTGTGTGTGTGTGTGTGTGTGTGTGTGTGAGAGAGAGAGAGAGAGAGAGAGAGAGAGAGAGTGAGTCAATTTTAGGATGCAGACTTTTTTGCTCTTTTAGTAGCTTCAAATGAACAGTATATTTTGGTAAAAGTGCTTAACATTATCACACCTTGTCCTATATTAGCAAATGGAAAAGAAAACCCAAAGTCAAATTCCAGGCAGATTAATCCTTAGAAATTTTAAAATCAACTAAGTATTTGTTTTCAACTAACACATTCCATCAAATAATTTATGTTAAGTAATAACATAAGAAAACAAATTTTGTCTCAACCAAGACTGAGGAATGGTTAGGCAAGGAAGAGACAATTTATCTGTATCTGAATATCTTTGGGATGATTTTCTGTCAAGCTAGTGACTTTCCATTGCAAACACAGTATTTTTAATCTTTTTAAAAAAAACATTGGACACTTAGGAAAGGCTTGATAAGCTTCATCAGGTTTCATATTGTTCCTTTATTAAATGGCAGGCTGACTGGGCCATCAGCCAAGAAGCATTCTAAATCTAAGGCAGCTGCAGAAATTGTAACCCAACCACCAATTAATATAGAGTATTCTTTCAAAGGCCCAGTTGCTGGACTCTCCCTTCAGCTACGGTTTGCACACATCTCAAATAATGCTTACTCTGAGACATAATATAAATTAATACAGATGGCCTTCTTACAAAACAAATAATCTTCTATTAAACTAGCTACTTCATATTCAAATATTTCAGATTTGAAAATAAACTTTTGACAGCTGTAGAAATTTAATTTAAATTTTTTATCCATTCCGTTATTCAAAATTAATAAATTTCAGAACTTTTAAAATTTTAGTCCAAGTGTTTGTTTTGGGATCTAGTTATTAGAATATTGCCACCTAACAGAAAGGATACTGGTAAAATCAGGTTAATTAGCCATGAAATAAGTAAAACTCTTTATTACAAAGCTTTACATAAGATCACCTTGGCAAGAAAAAGCTTCTAGACAACATCACCACCAGATGGATCTGTAGCTGGCTAACAAACTGTACTCAATGAGTAGTTCTCAATGGCACTACATCCACATGGAGAGAAGTAAGCAGTGGGGTACCACAAGGTTCCATCTTAGGCCCAGTACTCTTCAATATCTTCATAAATGACTTAGATGAGGGAACCAAGGGGAACTCATCAAATTTGCAGATGACACCAAACTGGCAGGAGAAGCCAACACCCCAGAAGACAACTCAGGATCCAAAAAGATCTTGACAAACTTGAATAATGGGCCCTATCCAACAAAATGAGTTTCAATGTGGAGAAAAGCAAAGTCTTACATTTAGGCAGGAAAAACCATGAGTACAAATACAGATTGGGTGAGACCTGGCTTAAAAACAGTAACTGTGAGAGGGACCTTGGAGTCCTACTGGACGATCACTTGACTATGAGCCAGCAGTGTGCGGCAGCAACCAAAAAAGCTAATACAGGCCTGGGCTGTATAAACAGAGGCATAGAATCAGGATCACACAAAGTATTATAAAACCCTAGTAAGACCACACCTGGAATACTGCAGCTTTATTCTATTCTTCTATGTATGTCCACCTACTGCTAGAATAAGTAGATCTGCTTATGTTTCAGAAAATGTTAACGCCAGTCACTCCCTCTCTACCCAAATCATCTTGCAGTTATTGTGTGGAAAATAGGAAGCAGAGTTTTGGATATATTTGCCACCTTGAATTATACAAAAAAAGGCAGAATAAATATTTAATAACAATGTAGCATCATATTATCCAAGTAACAATTATGAAACTGATCTGAACTAAGAAGAGTAAATTTCTCTTAAATTACTTGTCCAAATATTAAAAAATTATCCTGCTAATATATAACAACCCAGAGTGTTCTAGGTAGCGGAGTTAATTTATCGGGAAAAGATGTGCAAACATTACGCACACTGCCTTGTTCAAAATAACGCTGCATGTTGTTGTTAGTTGCGAAGTCGTGTCCGACCCATCGCAACCCCATGGACAACGTTCCTCTAGGCCTTCCTGTCCTCTACCATCTTCTGGAGTCCATTTAAGCTCATGCTTACTGCTTCAGTGACTCCATCCAGCCACCTCATTCTCTGTCGTCCCCTTCTTCTATCACCCTCAATCTTTCCTAGCATTAGGCTCTTCTCCAGTGAGTCCTTCCTTCTCATTAGGTGGCCAAAGTACTGGAGTTTGCATGCAAATCTAATAATAAATAAAATGTAAAAAAAAAAGTAAAACGTGGACAGTAGATACACTGCCTTATCAAGATTTGCCACATGATGGCAGCCCATATTTGGGAATGCACCATTTTCCATCTACACACACACACACACAGAGAGAGAGAGAGAGAGAGAGAAATCCATGCCATTCCGAGTTAAGAGGGTTGCTAGGATACCGAAGAATAGCAACATCGGCTCTGCTGCTACAGTCTACCCTTCAAGTGTGTGTGTGTCTGTGTGTGTGTCTGTGTGCAAATGTGCCTTTTCCATGTGAAAAAGATGCACACACAGACACACTTCCTTCTTATCGTCTGAGAAAGTGATTGTAATCACTATTCTTCCGCCCTCCCACAAGTAAGGTGTATCGCGCCGGCAACTGCCGCAAAGCGCAGTAAGTAGTCTGAAAGCTTTTTACCGTACAGTCGCGCGACCCCTGCGCTTTACGGCCTCGTGCGCTCTCGCCGGGGCCCCTCCCCTTTCGCCGGCTTCCCTGCCCAAAACCAGAACTCTCGGCAGCCGAGGCTGATCTTCATGAGCATGACAACCCAAAATAGGGCGGACGAGCCCGACCGGACCCTTTTCGTGGGCAATCTGGAGAGTCGCGTGAAGGAGGAGATTCTCTACGAGCTTTTCTTGCAGGTGCAAGAGCGGGTGAGGCGGGTCCTGTGGGAGGTGGGTGTGTCGGGTTGGAGGTGGTGGGCGTGGCCAGCAATGCCGCTGAGGCCGGGAAGCACGTGTTCGTGTTGCGGTGGTGGCAAGGGAGGGAATTTCCGGGACTGCCCATGCGACGGGATGTTGGGGCGGGAAGATGCCTTCTCACGATACCCCTCCTCCCCCCTTTTAATTTAATAGCAAAATACTTTTTTTTTAAAAAAACCGTACGGCATAAATAATTGCACAAAAACTTATGTCACTGTACAGTTAGTAAGCTTGAAAATGTCACAGGGCTCTGTTTTTACTGCAGCTGAATGTTGTCAGAAGATACCGAGGCATATCTTTTGCAGTAGTTGATTGGGTCGCCGCGCAAGTGAAATCTATAATTGTTTATTTTATGCTCCATTTGTGAAATACAGTACTGGAAAAAAAACTTTTTAATTTTTTTTTCTTGGATATGCTTCAAATCCATGTTTATTTTATCTACCCATTTTATGCTAAATATGATGACTTCCAATCAAGACAAGTTATGTAGGGTAGGGCATTAAATTAAGAAACAAACAAAAAGCCATAATAAGTACTAGTAGATTTGTAGGACTTTGGCTTATTAAATAATAGCATATTAGACAAGTGAAACGTTTTTGGAAGGAGCTTGGTTTTCTTATGAGTATGGAAAATGTTGCATCCAGACAGCAATTTCAGTATTTTTAAATAGAAAAAAGACAATTTGCAATAACATATAAAAAGGGATAGAAATTAATGCACACGACATAAAAATTAATCTTAAAATACAGAATGTCAGGTAATTCCTAGCAACAGAATTATTTGGAAAATCAAGTAAAACTGAAAGGACTTGACTTATTATTATCAGGTAATCTGATATGCTCTCCAGCCTTAAATCCAATACTCTGGCATATATAATAGCCTGTTAGGAAGAATATGAGTTTATAACCACTCATATTTACTCATAATTTGTTCCCTGTAAATTATTCCATCATTAACAATATATTCAGAATTAAATGGAGAGAGGGGGAGGATATTACTTTTGATTGCTGTAATGGTTTGTTTAGCTTTATGCATTTTATTTGAGTTCCTTTAATTGGCTTATGTGTCAGTCTTTGCTGTTACCAGAAATATATCTTTCTTGCCTTGAACATTTAATGTCCTCTGTGGTCCTTTCTTATTTAATTTGGCTACTTAACTTGACATTGTTTTCTTATAAATATAGAAATATTAAGAACTTCAGTAGTAAAGTGCAAATAAGAAATACTGAGCAGTGAAGAAGTTGTGAGTTCAATTACACTGTAAATGATTGAAATTGAAATTGGGTATATTAATCAGACTGGAACATCATTTAAATTTTATTCTTTTTTCTGCAATTTAATTTGATAAAACGTTTCTTAAATACCGTAGGTACAGTATAAAAGTGTTCATTTTCCCACATTGTAGTTTTTCTGACAACTTAAATATTTATTCTTGACTGAATGTACCCAATACTCTTTTATATTGTATTGTTGGGTGAAGAAAAACAATTTTAAATTGGGTTATTTGTATTTTAAAGCCCTACCTGTGTATGTAGCTTGCTCTAGCAGATTATTTATTTATTTTTTTATAAACAGGGAGAATCTACATGTTTAAAAGAAAAAGGCTCAGAATATTTGATAGTCTACTTCCTATCTTTGAAGAAGTTCATCATCAGTAGGCAATACAAGAGTGGAAATGTGGGGTTTTTTTGTTTTTTTTTAAATTCTCTCCTAAGAGTGGGGATTAAACAAGCTGAATCTTGCTTGGAAATGTTGACTGTGTTCAAAATTTTATTTTTTTAAAAAAAATCTTAAATTTAAGATATTATTCTCACCTTTATTGATTTAGCATGTGCTATTTATTTCACATGTGCTATTAGCTAAACTAGTGAGATTTATATTTGTTGATCTTTATTTCCCAGATGTTGTAGCACACTCAGTTCTACTTATTAATCAACACAGTTCTGGTGAATAAATTTGAATGATTCATAATAACATTAATTGATAAATAGTGGGTTTTTTATTGTCTGGTCTAAATCTTAATTATCTCTTTAGCAGTTACTAAGTTTTTTGAAATAACTTTGTTGACTTTAAAAAGTACAACATTGGAAGATAAATAAATTTAACTGAAGGTAAACAAATTGTTGATCATGCCTAAAGGCAATCATTTAACTTTGGCTGAAAATAACTGAGTATTTATCTCTATGATTAAATGAGATGCAGTATTTCGATAGGCCTCATTTAAATTGAAATAATAATTTAATTGTATCCCTTTATTTACAGTTGAACATTAAAGTTGCACATTCTTGTAATGTTTTACTTTTTTTCTTTCTGCATATAAAATATGAAAAAAAATATAGCTGTAACACTGAGCATAAAATTGAGCATTTTGTCAGCACCAACTACTATAAAATATTATTTTTTTCTCTTTTTTCCAGTCACAAGCTATTTTACTTTCATTGTAATATCAGTGAGAATCAGATTTGGAATTAATTCTACAAAGCAGGCACTTCATATGCCTTTAGCTTTTGACTGCTCAGAAGTTACTCTCTGAATAAGTTTTAGTTTTAGTTAATTTATGTCCATAAGATTTCATCATCATCATCATTTTAGCCATTGTCTATCCACTGCAGGATGATGGCCTCTTCCCCATGTTTCCAACCAATATGGTCCTGACCTTTCTTTTGCCAGTTGGGCCCACGATACTTACCTAGTGTTAAATTTAAGTTTCCAAGAAAATGGAAAATTTAGTTTAACAACAACAGAAGGAATAATGTATTCTATATGTGTACAGTTGATTCCAGATAAATGTTCTTCCTTCTTCATACATCATACCAGTTTACGTTTTCAATTGTTTCTGCAATTTCCTAAGAATTTCCTAAAAACAGACTGGTAAATACCATGAAAGACATGCCAGGGCATAGCAGTAAATGCTCTCATAAGCATTTACTTATAAGAATATATCATTGGAAATATTTTTAGCAATACAAAATAACGATTAAATCTTGCTCAACTCTAAATGCATCAACACTATTTGTCAGTCTAAGTTGTTCTCTCCGCAATGCTTGTTGCCATCATTTCTCATTCTACTGGAGAATGAGAAATGGATTTTCATTCTATGTATTAGATACAGCATTTGTATCTGATGGAAATATGTTAATTAGATTATTAAAATAATTATTACTGGACAATCAATTTATTTGTTTATGAAATTTAAACTTACAAGATTGTCAGAATGTTGAAACTTTCTATTGATTGCCAATCCAACATGGAAAATATATATTAGTAAATCTATAATTACTTTGGATTTATTTTGGTTATGTCTTATATTTGATGACAGTATATGTTTGCTTTTGTTTGAATAGCAGAGCGTTTCCTGTTGTGCATTTTTAAAAATTCTTTAACTGCTTTGATACTTCATCAGGTCCATGTAAATTATGCCCATAACAGAATAAAACAAGAGATATGTAAGTAAGCTGTGAACATACAAGGACAATTACAATGCACTGCCCCTCTGCACAAAGGAAAAATGGAAACATTGGTAGAATAGGGTCCATCAAGATTTTGAATGAGTAAGTAACAATTTTGTTTTGTATAAGGGAATTATAAGAAAATAAATTTTAAGTTTCTTGCAGGCTGGACCGGTATCCAAAGTCACTGTATGCAAGGACAAAGATGGAAACCCCAAGAGTTTTGGATTTGTCTGCTTTAAACACACAGAGTCAGTGCCTTATGCTATGGCTTTGCTGAATGGGATTCGTTTATATGGAAGACCAATTAAAGTTCAATATCGGTTCGGTAGGTTTAGCTACCTGCCAATAATATTTCAGAGATCTCTGGAATGTAAATGTCATTAAAATGCTGACCCATGAAATAAAAGTGTCAAACAAAATTCTGCTATGACAAAGTATATTTTTCTGTCCTTGGGTCCATTTACTGAATTAACATTTTTAAATGTTTATTTATTTAAAAAAATAAAGCAGATATACTATATTTCTGGCCTTTTTAATAGTCATTTTCTTTCAAGAAAGTAGCAAGAAATTTAACTTTTACTAGAGTAAAAAGAGTGATTTGATATTAGATGCATTTTTATTTCTGTAATAATAAATTATTGACCCTTATTTCTAAATCAGTGCTTTGGTACATTCTTAATTGGGTGGGTTTGTCAGATTGCTTTTCTCCTAATCTTAAAGAAGAATTGTTACCCCATACAGCTTTTGTCCAAAGCTGCCCCAATTGCTTTTCTTCTTTAGAAGATCAGACAATAGCAATGTTCAGAAATCATCCTAAAATTACACTTCAGTAATCCCTTAAAGATAAACCAAAATATTCACTTTTTCCTATTTATAACTCACATTAAATTGTTTTTCCACAAAGAAGCATTATGCTCCCACATGCACATTGTGCTTAATTTTTTTAAATTTTACTTATTTTTTTCTAATGAAGAGTCAGTGTCACTTATACATGCAGGCTGAAATGCATCAATAATGAGCCAGTTTGGTTTAGTGGTTAAGGCACCAAGCTAGAAATTAGGAATTTGTGAGTTCAAGTCCCACCTTACCCATGAAAGCCACTGGGTGACACTCTCTTTTGTTCAAGCCACCTCCCAGGGTTATTGTGGGGAAAATCGGGAGAGGAAGATGTGTTGGATATGTTTGGCAGCTTCAATTATTTGTAAAGCTATAAAGGCAAGATACAAGTAAGATTTACCTTGGCTAGAATATAGAGAAGTGTTTTGATTCATATAAGGATCTTCTGTTTTCTTCCAGGATATATGACCACTGAAGGACAAACTGCATTGAACTTATATTATAAATTTCCAACAGTGTCTTAGATGTGGAATGTTGATTTGAGAAATTGTGATTTAAAAAAAAAATATTCAGAGGCATAGTTTTCCCATAATCATTGAGTATCCCTACCCTACCCACCAATAAACATTTTTAATTAAAAGGTTGCAATTTAAATGTAGTTACAGCAGTTGTGAAAATGTATATATTTTGGATTGCTTATATTCTTATAGTGAGCATGAAAACAAATTAATAATTAATTTTGATATAATTGTGGGATTTGGTTCTATGCATTTTAGACATATGTATACAAATGCAGTGATGTTTTTAATCCTAAAGTATTTAGTGTTTCCTTTATAGGAAGTACTCACTGTCTAGAGTTAAGCAGCCCTTCCCAGAATATGGATGGTGAGGTACAGGCATCAACCTACAGGTAATGTACATTCAGTTGTCTCCATTGTGGGATATGGGTGAGGACAGAAACTGGGGGAAGAAAAAAACCACCCTCATCATAGCACAAGCCCAGGTGCTTTCATGACACTGCACATCAGAAACCTTGTAGTGCAACAGTGTAATACTACTTTGATCATCTTGATTAAAGCATCAAGATCTTGTAGACCACTATATGGCTCAGAAGCTGCACTTATCACTATACACCACTTTCAAAGTATTTGTAAAATCATAAACTGTATCCAATGCTATGGAGATGTAGTTTTTATGAGCATATATGTATTGGACTATAGGCTTAGGATTTATTTTTATTTATTTATTCAATTTCTATAACCGCCCATCTCAATCAATGACTCTGCATGGCTTACAGTTAATTTAACTGTATAACTTACAGCAAAATTAGAATTCCAATATTTGCACATTTAGCTGTTTGCTGCTGTTTCATACTTATTTATCTAGGGTTAAATCACATTACGCTGAGTCAGAGTTTCTGCTGAGTATATAGGAGTCTATTGGTAAAGAATTGAAATAGATTCTCTGTATGTTGTTAATAGATAAATGACTTTTTGAGACTACCCTTGTTTTTAATAGGTATGCAGAATCTTATTGTGATACTCCATTACCTGTTAGTCCTTGTCAAGTGAATAATAATCCACATCAGATTTATTCTGCCATTCAGAGCATGGTAAGTTTAGCATAATGATAGTAAAACTATGCCAATAATATGTCATGTGTATGCCAATTCCTTCATTATATAGGCAAGAAACAATTATTAAGAAAGCCAAGTTATAGTGGCTTTTCAGCTTCTGGCTGCACTTTTTTATTATCTAGTTTTATTACCAACTTTCAGATGAAATGTACTTTAAAATTAGCAGTTGGCCTCATTACCCATTTTATCTATATATACTATAGATATAAAAGGTGAAATTGACTGGATCCTTCAGCAGTGCTCGTTGTATGTAGTTTTATTATTATTATCATGCTTTGCCTTGTTTTAGAGAGATGTCTCCTGGCAATTACATGAAATAATATGGAATGTGGTAGAGTATTTGGAAGCTACAGCTGATTTAGAAGGCAGTGGGGCAAGGTAGTTTTTGTCATCTCTCAATATCAGTGTACTGAGCTGTGCTGATTTCCAGTAAGCTTTCAAATCAAATTCAAGGTCCTGATTACCACCTATAAATTACTACATGGCATAGGACCAGGCTACTTTCAAGACCACCTGTTCCCCATTATTTCTGCTTATCCCACCCAGTCTAGGGAAGAGGGCACACTCTGGGTCTTTTACCCTGAATTATGTGTTCTTTGTGTCTGCATCTGCCCTGTGGTCTTGACCTCATTAGTGTTTCTGAAGACTAGGTGGCTACTCCAGACTTTTGAGCTAGGCAGTTAAATGAGCTCTGTGGAGTTGCACTGTTATGATGACCATTGTTGTGAAATCGATAGCTCTGTGAATCATATAAATAACTAATAACATGTCAGACCCCCATGCAACTTTCAATTTATAATTTTACATCAATGATGTAAACAAAAATGAAGAGATGCACAAATAGCTTATTCTATTTACAGTTTGCAAGTATGTCTCATCATGCTTAATTTTTGAAGATATTGCATGTTACCATTTTAAAAATCATTTGTATGTCATCATGTCATTATCAAGTTTATAATTTGAAATGATTTTTAAGCAACCCATGGCCTTTTTTCATAACACAATGAAGGTAGAGATGACTTGTTTTCAAATGTTTTAAAATTTTCTTCTTTTTTCTAGATGACATGTTTGACACAACAGTATGTTCCATACATTCCAGTGGAACAGCCATTTCTTTACCCACAGATGACATCTTCACAATTTCCAAGTATTCCAGTGTCATCCTACATGAATACTGGGCAAGATTCTTTTGAAAGTGTCTACTCAGAAGCAAAAACCCACAGTCAATATCTTATTACAAAAAATACTCCCAAACGTAAAAGAACTCTGGAAGTTAGGGACGATGGTAGCAATGAAAATAGTAGAAAAAAATGTAGGAAAAAATGAGTAAAAATGTAAACGGATAAGTTATTAAATGACTATAGGATTGTATTTCTTTATAAATAAATGTATTATTAAATAAAAGGATATGCCAAACATGTATGTATGTATGTATGTATGACCCACAAATGGAATCTAATTATGTTCTTTGAAAAAGTCATGAAAATTAAATAAAGTTTCTTGAAAAACATTTCATTTTACTTGAAAGAAAGTATGTCTTTCAAACTGTAAGCAGAAAAATTTCTGAATTACAAACATAGTTAAAATAATGAATTGTTATACTATTCACAATGTAATGCATAAAGTTTGTGATTAAAAGTCAATTTTTGTGGTATAATAAGATTCATAAGTTGTCATTGTCAATGCTAAATTGATGAGTCATTTAAATAGAAAAAAGTACTAAAACAAGATTGGAAGATTGCTGATTTGCTTTATATTTCTTTGAAACATATCAGGCATGGACTATATATGTTGTAAAGCAAATCTAAAGCAATATAAATATCAACAGTGCATATTTGTGAATTATATTTTGCTTTCTTCTAAAGTTCATGAAAACATCTCTGGAAACTCATCAGAGAAGAGGGTTTCTTTCTGTTTCTTTGCATTCATACAAATAGTTCTCAACAGATATTTAATATCTTTACATAATCAGTGGTTGTGATTTAAAGGGTAATTCATATGTATACCCAGCCTCATCCTGCCCATCATCATATTGCTGTACTTTTATTATTTCATTATTTGATTTTATTTACATTTTTAATAATTTTATATTTTTACTGTTCTAAGCTACCCAGAGTGTAAGCTGCCCCATGGTGACATGGGCAGCAAATAAATTTAATAAATAAACAAATGTCTTCTTTTTTTAACATTTTTTTAATTTGAAAAAAAGTTAAAATACAAAACTCCAAAAAATTTAAAAACAAAAAGAACAAATAAAAAATACAAAACAAACAAGACATAAAGTGCATTAAAAGAAAAAAACCTCAACATATATATACACATATTGTCCCCGGCCTAGTTGAATATATCCCAGAGCTCCATTCTGGGCTGCAGAGGCCTTTCCTGAAGGCCTCTGCCAGTGAAACGCAGGCAGGGACAATGCACGCGTCATCCCAGAGCTCCATTCTATCTATGTCCTGCCTCCCATTAAAGACAGCTTAACCCACTGCATCATCTAAATCAGGGTCTTCAAACTTGGCCCTTTTATGACTTGTGGACTTCAACTCTCAGAATTCTTCAGCCAGCGTGCCTGGCTGAGGAATTCTGGGAGTTGAAGTCCACAAGTCATAAAAGGACCAAGTTTGAAGACCCCTGATCTAAATCAAGCTGTATCTGGATGTTTGCTAGGCAGCTCTTTCCAACTAGACAGAAAGGAAATATATTGCCATTTAACATATACGATTCTAAGTAGCAAGAAATTCAATGTATTTCCTCACAGACCTGTTGACTCTTATGTATGTCTTATAAACAATCCAATTACGCTTGTCCTCAGAAAGAATAGATAGGTGTCTCATATAATAATTATTCTTTCTAAACGCCAATTCTTTTACATCCCAGTCTCTGAAATTGACCTAGAGATAACTGAATGGCATCTTAGCTACCTTGAAATTAGCTAATTAAGTTCCAATTAAATATAAAAGCGTAATTATTCTGCTATTTAAGATGAGAAACTACTTGGGAGTCGTCTGATTTTTTCCCCCCAAGCTGGCTCATCTGGTTTTTGTTCATTTTGTCACCTGAACATTAAGCCACTCCTGCTGAAGTGCATTATAGGCATGCTTCCAAGACCAGTGAATATTCCAAGGTGAAATCAACTTCAGCTCCCTTAAGACAGACTTGAGCAAAGACAAGTATCAACAATAACACCATGCCAAAAGCTCTTTCAGAAAAAAACTATGCTAAATAATTCCTTTATTCAATAACCAAAGAAGTAGCAAGTAATATATAAACATTAGAGGATTTAAAACACCTTCTGTAAAATCAACATTATACTTTGTTACCCAGATTGGTTCCTGTTCTTTTCCCAAGGTACATGTCTCTGAAAGACAAAATGCCATAAATACTATAAAAACACCATTTTATAAATGCAGTCTCTCTTATAAAAAGGCATAATTTGCCATGCCGAAAAATTGTTTCTCATTAGTCTGCAATCCAGCCATTCATTTTGTGTGTCACAATCCAGAAGGAAATATAATAGCACAAAAGATAGCAAGATACATATTAGTCAATTTTGAACAAACGAACATTTACATTTTTATTTATATAGATTAAGAGTGGCAGCTCCCCAATGCTATTTCTATCAAATTGCACAGATGCAATTCTAAATTAGGCAAACCAGAAAAAATTTATACCTATTTGCTAAAAAAAATTTCAGGGGTTTTTCTCCTTAATATGACTTAATAATATTGTTATTATAAGGCAAAAATTTTAGCTTAACTTCAGGTATATTTATTCTTTTAAGTATATTTTAATAACTAAATTTCATACACTTTTGTAATATTTATTTTGTAGTTTATTTTCCTCCATACAATCATTAGTTACTATTCTTAGCACACATTCAAATTTTTAAAAAGGATCAACATGCTGCCTTGGCAATTGTTATTTGTTTTTTTTTAGTAAAAAGTGTTATCCTGACCATAGTAATATATGGAAGCATTGCTACTGGTTTAGAAATAACAGGATGTGGTCTTGTGTTGACAAGATTATGAAAGGATAGTACATATTCTCTTCTTGTTGTGGGGGGGGAGGGGGAAGCAATTTACTATTGATAGTGTTTAAATCTCCACTCCAAGGAGTTACAATTTTCTCCAATACTCTCAAAGAATGTCAAACACAGCTTGTTTAATTTGGATTTCCTTCCTGTTGCTCAGCTCTTAAATTCCCTCTGAAATAACTGACTTAATATGCTAAATATTGCACATTCTGGAAGGTACTTTTGAATCATGAATATTTTTATGAAACTGATGATACTCATAAACTTGAAACTCAAGAATCACAAACTGCCTTTGAAGGACTATTCCATTTGAAAAGGAATTTGTTTTACCAAATAAAAAATTGATGACAAGTTTAAAGCACCCTAAAACCAAACCCCCAAACCACCAGTACTGGTAAAATATTTAGAACAGAACAGAATAAGAGAGTTGGAAGGGACCTTAGAGGTCTTCTAGTCCAACCCCCTGCTCAAGCAGGAAACCCTATACCATTTCAGACAAATGGTTGTCTAATCTCTCATTTGCTGGTCTTGTTGATATTAATATAATTGGCAATACCTACATAAAGACTAGAAGTTCCCAAAATATCTTTATCCAGACAGGATAGATCCCGATTATCCTTGAAGACTACTCCGTATTTTTTTTTCCAAGAATCAAAAAATTACTTCTTGTGATCATCACCAGCACTGAACTGTAACAAACTTTGCTATTCAAAGTACTCAAATGCTGCCAATTGAAAGTCGTTCGATTGAAGGCAATTATAAATGTAAAAAATAACTTCCTCAGTTACATTTACTGACCATTACGATCAGAAAAATTGTTTAGGCTACGCATCAGATAAAATCACACTTATTTAATAAGGTAGAGGAATACAAAAAATATTTCATATTTTTTTATTTATGAATTTATAAACCGCTTCAGTCACATTTACAATGCAATGTTTCTTGTGATTTATTTTTTGACATTTAAGTATTTGAAAATAGTTCCATGTTTTTTAATTATGCATCTGGACATAAAAACAAAAAATATACTTCAATATTTATGACATCAGCAGCCTGAAAATACCCACATTTTATTGAAAAGAATGGAGTGTTGTCAACAATTTTTTTTTGTCTTCGCTATTTTCTGTAACAGCATGGGCTAAATTTGGTCCTTCAAAAGATATTCTATGGAATGGTTAAAAAGCTTCACCCTGCATTGGACTAGCAGTTAAACCTTCACATGTGGACAGAGTTTATGTTTATCATTATTATTATTATGCAGTGATATGAAAAATGTTCCAAATTCAAAACATCTCCAGCTTTAAATGTCCCATTTAAAATTTGAAACAATTTTTTCAATTTTCCAGAAGTGTTCTGATAACATTTTAACCATAGTGTAAATTCTAAACCTCACCATATTTTAAAGGCTAAAAATAGGCTGCTTTGAGGTCAAACTTTCAGTACGGTTGGAACAGTATTAGAACACTCATACAGAGTCAAAATAATTTGTCTCCAGTTTAAAGTATTTTGCACAGGTATAATTTTAACTCACCTGAAACTGAATTGACTATTAGGGAAAATTCATATATTTATTTCATTGTGATATAACACTACTTTTCCACGTAGACTTGTAAGTTTTGTATGAATCCACGGGACATCCATATGTTGCTAAACCATAAACTAACTATGGTCAGCTTGAATTGTGAATTATTGGAGCAAGCCAATCTCAAACAGTGGTTATGAAGAAGGCATGTTTCAGTATGCCATATTTAAGATTAACCATAATTTAGGGGTAAGGCATAACACTAAACTGCAATAAATTGAAAACGGAAGCAATTACCTTCAATCTCCTCATGGCCTTGCTGGAGAAAAGGGGAGCATATGAACCCAAGGTTCATTTTATAACACTACTCAATAGTTTTGTATTATATCAAAAGGGGTCATTCTGTCATATAATCAGCAATGGTTAACTAGTGCCCACTTCTATATAGGAAGTCATTGTGTACAATGATTGCCTCTTATTAGATATTAAGAGTGGCAGCTCCCCAAAGTTTATGGTGTTAATGAACACAGACACAGAATTGACAGTACTTAAACCATAGTCAGGCTTGAACACAATGTTAAGAAAAGTGCGTTTAAATGCCATTTAAGAGGAACTTCACTGATATATATTAATACTGCTCCATGTCAGGCCAAGCCCAATCAATACAAACTCCTGAGAAATATCAGGATACAATACCAACACTATTGTCATCATTACTTCAAATTATTTTGTTCCTTATTCAAGTAATGAAGTCTTGAGGTTCTGTTCATTATTAAAGCAGGACAATAAAATAAAGTTTCAGGAATGAAGCTTCTGATCATTGGCTTTCGTTAAATAATGAGCTCACTGTTCTGCTAACTCAAGGAGAAATGAAATATTTTTTAAATCCAGTTTCTGAATCTCTTCAATGATGGGGAGGAACTAATGTACACTGAAAGTCCAGCATCATGCCAATAGAATTTAGTTGAACAAATAGAATCCTGCTTTGTTTATATTATTAAAAATATTAATGCAAGAACACTGAAGTTCAATTGAAATTTCTCTTCCGTAAATGCCTGTTTGGGATTTCCACAGCACTAACTTGAAGAGGCCAAGATCCCCCAACAATTCCTGCTTGGATTGCCACCCCTGTTACAACAGCTAGGTCTGGATCAACAGAGGTGTTGGGTTTCTTTCCAAAGAATTCTGTAATAATTTTACGTATTTTTGGAATTCGGGTGGAACCTCCAACTAATACAATCTCATCTACTTCTGCCTTGTGTAGATGTCCTTCTTTCAGTACCTGTGCAATGGGCACAAGGATTTTCTCAAAAAGGTCATCATTTAATGTCTCAAAGAGTTTTCGGGAAATTTCTGTTTCAAAGCTAATTGTTTTCCATGTGTCATCAAGAGATTTTGAAAAGCTATCTTTCCTGTGCTCTTTCATTTCAGTTTCTGAAGAATTATTTTCATGTTTGTTATCCTTTTGCAAATTTTCATGCTGGTCTTTCTTCTCTGGCATGGTAAGAGAAATTTGGATTGTTGAAGAAGTGTGAACTGTCAAATTTAATTTGACAGATTCTACAGCCTGCCTGAGACGATGTATTTCTTCTTTTCTAGAGGGCAGAGAGCCATATGTGTGATGGAGTTCATTATAGAGGAATTGCATCAACCGTTGATTGAAGTCCTGCCCTCCAAGTTTGTTGTTCCCTAAAAGACAAAATCTACATATATCAGATAACTGATAGGGCAATTGATATAGCTTGAATAGCATTAAACACTTGGGGAAGAGTAAGATGTCTCAGTAAGATAGAATAATTTTGTTAAGCCCATGGTTACATCTGTCATGGGCTTAACAAAATTATTCTTTCTAACCTAGTCTGAAAAAACCTGTTTAATTGAACCTGTAATAGGCCATCAATTACAGCTAGCAGTCCATATTTAATACGGTGCACTGGCAAACTGCAAATACATATAAAAAAGATATATGATTTAAGCTATAATCATGTGTATTTAACTATAAATGTTACCTTATTTGCATGAATAAATCATGGTAACTGTAATACCACTGACAGAATTTCTGTAGTTAAATTTACATATCTTGCTAAATCATGGTTCAAAACACCAGAGAAACTGGATTCACACAATACATAAAACAAATAAATAGCTGACATGATTAATGCAATGTTTCCATTTGTTTTATGTCTTTTTTCATATTATGACAAGAAACACTGGATGGAAGAAGCATGATCTCTGTGTTCAGTCATTATTCAGTCACGAATTGTAATATAGACAGTAGTAAGTGATAATTTAAAACAATTAATAAAAGCATTTATTTACCTGCCATCGCTCGAGTCAGGAACATCCCTCCTTGTTTATTTAGCAGGGAGACATCCAAGGTTCCTCCACCCAGATCTACTACCAGAACATTGGATACATCAGCCTTGTGAAGGCCATATGCCAATGCTGCAGCAGTAGGCTCATTAATTACCCGCAAAATGTCCAGTCCTACAAAGATAAAAAGATATTTCATTTTCAAACACACTTCAGAGTCAACAGAATATATGTTCAAGCATAAACAACTGTATACTGTACACTTTTTATGTCAAATATAATACTATGGTAATTTAAGTGAAAACTTAATATATGTCTACTTTTGGAACTCTTTCAACAAAGTAATATGTATTTAAAATAGAGATGATTCTACTTTGTATTTACAGTGATTTATTTTAATCACTCAGGGATTTCATTGTGGCTTCAAATTCCGCAAATAAAACCTATGGTTTCATTGCTGCTCCAGTTTAGGACCCTTTGAAAACTGAGTTTAAGGAAAGTGTGAAAAATATGTGCATCACCTGCAAGGCGAGCTGCCTTAATTGTGTAGTTGCGCTGTCTTTCATCAAACTCTGCTGGCACTGAAATAACTGCTTTGGAAACAGGCATTCCGAGAAACTCCTCTGACATCCTTTTCAATTTCAAAAGAAGCCGAGAACTAATGTACTCCGGTGTTACCCTAATAGTATCATTGGTTACAACAGAAAATTCAGCAGTTCCTTTGTTGTTAAGAATCTGAGAGAGAGAAAAGGAGCAAAAAAAGAAACATATTATCTAATATAGGCCCAGTTTACATATTAAGCTGTACAGTATTTATTTTATTTAACTGTAACTGGTTTCAGCTACAGTATGTGGAAAACAAACCATGGTTTATTTCTGGCAAAAATTAATTAGGTTAATACAATGTTCAGCACTTGTTTACATTATATATGTTCTCCAAAGTTCAGCTACTCTTGATCAAACTGTATGTTTCAACCAATTCCCAAGTAAAATGAAATTAACACAACCTTTGCTTGCTGGGTATAAACACAACTTCTGTAAATTTGAATCAATACTATTTATGACCAGTTGCTTACAGGCTCAAAATAAGAAAACAATGATTTGGACAAGTGCAGACAATTAGGCAATACTTTACAGATAATCCTCAACTTACAGCTATTTGTTTAGTGACTGTTCAAAGTTACAACGGCGCTGAAAAAACTGACTTGTGACCGTTTCTCACACTTACGACCATTGCAGAAATAAGTAAGAATAAAGAGCCTCTTAATTGTCTATAAGAAAATTTTTGTAGTTGTTATTTCTTCTAAAAGTGAAGGATCCTTGGTGCTCTCTGCACTTGGTTATTTTCTTGCAGACATTTCATTACCCAAACTAGGTAATATCATTATGATACCTGATATGCACTGATGATGTTACCTAGAAACATCTGCAAGAAAATAGAGAACACCAAGGACCCCTCATTTCAACCCTGAGCTACAAATTTCTCCTTTACTGTTAAAAGTATTAACTGAAAGTTTCTCTAAATATCTGCACTTGCTATATACATTAAAATCTTAAACAATGGCATATTAATAGAAACATGTTCAAATTTGCAGAAATACTTTGTACTATGTAGAATTTGTGTCCGCTTCTTTTTTTATATGTATCTGGGTGCCTCTGAATCAGTCTGAACTCATGGTGACTGCCTTGACTAGTCCCTGCAGTATTTGGCAAAATTTTAGGAAGCAGTTTGCCATTGCCTTGCTTCTAGGATTGGTCTAAGGTCTCCCAGCTGGCCTTGTGTCTAAGGCTTGATTAAAATTCATGGTCTCTTAGTTTATAGCCAGGTGCCTTAACCACTACATCAAACCATCTCTATTTTCTTAGGGATTATTCTGAACAGAGTGCCTAAATTTTTGCATACAATTGTATACACCAAATCTAAATCTAAATATGATGTTCTATTTTATTTATCATTTGTATCTTTCTTGTATTAATGCCTCTTTCTTACAATTCTGCAGAGCAAAAGTCAAGAGCAGCTTAGAAAAGGGGGATTTTCACATGCACATTCCAGGATCCTCATTCTCCTTGTTATCAGATTTTTTCACACAAATGTGAGCAGAAGATATAAGTGAGAAATTCAACTGAAAATGTCAAACTACATAATTGCCTCCAAAGAAGGATAAGAAAATGCACATTTTGTAAGTGGAAAATTGTGGTATATTGTAAGAAATACATAAGAAAAACACATAACCTATTAAATAAACTGCCTACCACAAACCAAGAACTTCACAGTTAACACAGGAAAATATCCTAACTCCTCTCTCAAAATAATAAAAACAAAAAAACCCACAGAACACAGAAGAGCAGCACATTTCATTAAAAATAATTAAACTGTCACACATACACAATCTATTTTCCTCTGAAAAATACTCACACACAAATAAAAACTCTTCCCCATATGCTTTTAAACATAAAAGTATGGACAACGCAATTACAAACTCAAAAGTAAAATCATCCCTTATGTTAGGATACCTGAGTTATTAGCTGGACACTGGCAGAGAAAAGGAAGGAAAAACAAATAAGGAGCTGGTTAGGAGGGCTTTGTGCATCTGGAGTAAACAAATCTTAATTTAATGATGAGTGGAACCTTGCCAAAAGTTGCCAAGGAAAACAAACCCAAACTTACAAGAAAATGAATATGATTAAGACTACAAGACTTATTCCTTGTAAGCAAACCTACCTCTGCACTTTATAAATAGCATTCATTTTGTTTGGGAACTACCTGACAGAATATGCTACGGACACTTAATTGTAAACAAGTGTCTGAACTGATCTTCCATTATTTACAGCCAGGGACAAACAGAATGCATACAATATAATCCATATTAAATACACATATTCAATACAATTGATAATTGAAGAAGCCACCAAAAAATTAAGTTTCATAACAGTAACATATTTCAATAAAGCAGCTGGGCATGAACATTTCATAAGATCTGAAGCATTCCAGTTTTTCCCCAACAGGAAAGAAAGTGATTATTTAAAATCATTGATAGGCAAGTAGTTAACTTTACCTTAAATGGATATCTGCTGCTTTCATTTAAAAGTTCCTTTGTGGTGAAGATCTTTCCTATAAATCTCTTGGCATCATACACAGTATTCTGTGGATTTGCATCTGCTAGTTCTAGTGCATCATATCCCATATGCACATCATTCTCAGTAAATGACACTATGCTTGGAATGCTATTGTGTCCATTTTCATCTGGAATCACTTTCACTTGTCCTTTACCAGGAAGGAACACTCCAACTGAACAGTATGTAGTACCAAGGTCAATCCCTATTACTTTTGGCGTGGGCATAGGTAAATACTGTTGGGCTAGATATCCAGCTAGTAAAAGGGTCAAAATAGCAGAACCTAAAAAAAAAAAAAAAAGAGACGATGGGGTGGGTGGGGAAAGAGTGATTAAAATCAACTAATTCATTCCAAACAAATGTATCATCCGTTTCTTAATACAACGGCAGAGTCTTGTAAATGTATTATTGCATTTTAGCATTATTAACCTCTTTTCTCCTTTATCCAAAGTACAGCACTTTTTGTTTGGAAAGCTATAAATTTCTTTAGCATTTATAATGAGAATTTCACAATATGCTCCCTGAACTATACACCGGATTTCTATCATTAGAAAGTACGCATTTGAAAACAAACATTTTGAAACTATGCTAGGGATTTTAGAAATGGCTTTACATATTTAGCCATACGAGTTAAACATTCTTACAATTTATCGAATAAGGTTTGTCTCTGCCTGGTTAGGACGCACACACAAATTCCTAAACATTACATCCGGGGGGGGGGAGGAGGGGAACGTAAGGTTTTTTTGCTTCCTCTAATCCCAGATTAACAAATGTTCTTTTTTCCTGTGGCTTTATCGATTCCCGCCAAGATAAATGCAGAGAAAAACCCGCAAATAATACATTTTGAAACGTCTCACTGCATTTATTTTAGTTTAAGCCTCAGAACACAAGTCCCCATTTTCCCAACTTGATCTTCCATTTCCTTCTGAGTTCAAAAGCAGAACATGATGGTGATCATTCCGCTGTCCCCTGAATGCTACTTGTGTCTACTACCACTGCAATTTCTAATCAGCTACCATGATTAATGGTAGCAGAGCCAGTTTGTTTGGCACATTACGATCCTGAACAGTAGATTTCAATTCAAATACCATACTTCGGCTGTTTCCCTAGGACGGAAGGGAGAAAATCAATATATTCACCGAAAGGAACGATGTACTAGAAGTAACTAGATAAAAGCTCCCCGATTAACAGATACTTACCCAACACCGTCATTTCCCCGGCCATGTCTAACGATTTTGCCCTGGCGCGTCCTACAAGGACCGGATGCTACTCCGCTACCCGGCTTCCGGTATCATTTACCGGTTTGCTGACTGTACCTTAGTTTCTGCTAAAGAATTTTAAAAAAACCCTCGCGTGGTGCGGGTCATGCTGGGAAGTGTAGTCTCATTCGCCTAAGACGCCAATAGAGTTTATTGGGGGGAAACTACGATACCCAAGCAGCAACACGCAGATTACAATGGCGCTTCTTGCGTGAAAGGCGCTCCAAGACACGTCACCATTCTCCACGAAGGGTCTGATGGGACGGGAAGGAAGTTTCCCGGTGATGTAGTGTGAAATGGGCAGGCGTTTTATAAACGCTTTTTTCCTGTTTCTCGTTTCTTTGCACTGATATGTTCGGGATTTGGTTAAATCTTTGTAATTGTGGTTGTAGTCCTCTATCTCACCATTTCTTAGACATTAGTGTATGTATTAGCCTTGCGATATTAAAATTACATTGTGTTTCCACTAACCGTTTGTATAAATATGTATCGTCTCGGGAAAGCGTTCAGGGTTGGACTTTGGAAATCTGGATATAATTCCAACGGTGAGGAGTAGTTACGTGAATATCTTATGCTAAACTTTTTGAGAAGTACGTTTTGTATTTTATTTCTGTCATTAAGATACTAATCAAACTACATGTCTCACGCAGTTTAGTGTCATGCAATTTAATAAAGAGGTAAGAGAATGCTTGTCATTAATAGAAATGTTGAAAAATATAGGATTCGGAACTGAAATGTATCTTTCCCTATTCAGTAGGCTTGGTTAGTTGCAAGAGTATTGATAAATACGCTCTAAGAAGCCACTTGTTTTGCTATCAAGGCTCAACTTAGTATGCTAATCAGAATGCCATGGGATATGTTAACACATGCTTTGCTGAAAGCGAGACATACGTTTTAATAAAGATATATGTCTTAATAAAAAAAAAAAGCTTTCACAATCTTATGAAGTTGATGCTGACTACTAGCTTACATGGCTTCAAAAACAGCTGGATGAATTTGTGGAAGTCATAGTGCTATGATATGTGCCACAGTCCAAATCAGGCAGAACTTTTAGAAGCAAAGAGTCCCGTTTATAGCCATAGCACACAACAGCTGTTACATATTTAAGGTTTGATAAACTAGAAATCTAGAAACAAAAGATAAATCCAAGAAAAAGATGAGAGACAAAATGAGGTGGAACTGGAAAGCAAGAAGGCAAACACGGCAGAGCTGAGACTTGAAAAATTGTCCTTTTAAGGGGGTGAGCCCAATAAATAATCTATACTGAGCTATCTAGATGCCCAATTGAGGTATATTGCTCTGCCCATCTGCTTTTGTTGTTTTATCTCCTACTTAGTGAGTGAATCTCAGAGTCTTATCAGTGAGTGTGGTGGGGGTCTTAAGTGTTGCTTGATCTGTTCCACTCAGGCTGGAGTTACTGGATTCCACTATGCTAGAATTGCCCCCTCTAAAACAATTATAGCTTCATCCTTCACATCAGAAGTGCAATAACATCATTGCTTATGTTACCATATTTTTGATTGGTAATATATTTAATAGAAGAATATGTTTGATCTTGAGGAAAATGTACTGATTTTGGATAATCACCACATCGTTTAAAATTTACCATCATATTAGTTTCTTCATGATCTGCTCTAAAATCTTCCAAGTTATTTATATCAGATTGATTAGTCTGTAGTCACCTGCATTTTCTCTCCCCAGCCCACTTTTTTAAAGTGGGGATGGCATGTATTCTCCGTTCATTCATTTTTTATTTCACCCATTATCCAGAATTCTTCAAAGATAATACATAACAGTTTGTCAGACAATCAATAGTTATTTTAGTATCTTGGGATGAAAATGTTCTGTTCTGAATATCCATACAGAAACAAATAAGCTTTCCTGGAACACCTTTTTATCAAGACCACACTTCAGTTCTGCTCCTTCATTTGCTCTTCACAATTGTTTGTTGGAACAATACTCTTGTTGCAGAACATTGAGCCAAAATGACGGATGAGCATTTCTGCCTTTTCTGAATTAATTGGTTTATTGAGCAGGTAATAATACATTCATTGGTTTCCTCCTCTTTTATTTTAAGCAAACAAGAAGTCAATTTACAAGCCATTTAGAGAAAATGATATTTGTTAACTCCAAATATCCATTAAATATAAATTACATCATTTGTAATTTATATCAGCTTTGTAATTATATAATTGATGTTTTATATTCCATGTTTCAATTTATTTAATAAATTAAATATTTTAAATTGACAGAAGTGATTAAATTATACAAATTGTCCAGACTGCTTAAGAAGTAATAGAGTTTGTCAGTTATTTGGAGGTGATATCCAAACAGAAATTTTCATAGTGTTCATAGTAAACTGAATGGAATCGAGGCTTTATTGCACCTGAAGAAATTCCTCATATCTTTTGCCACCCTCAATTCATTTTCTGCTTAGTTTTTCTGATACCATTTACCATGTTAGTCCAATTTCCAATTATATATTTTGATCTCTTCATCCTTCCATCTCCTATATATACCATTTTTGTTTTCAGATATTTACTGATCTTTTTCTGCAAACTTTAATGGTGTAGGGCCATGGTCACTGGCCCGTGGGACAGGCTAGTCAGTATGCGCATGTTTGGGGATGCACGCGACGCGAGCAGAGGCAGTGGCTAGCACATGTACATGCGCATACGCAAACAGGGCTGCTAGTGCCGTGCGGGTTGTGCGGTCCATTCGTGCTTGCACACGGAGCTAGCAGCAGCACCTAGCAAATAGGGCTGCTAGCATCATGTGGGTACACGTGGCCCCTTTCACGTGTGGTCCTGTTTGCGCGCACGTGCCTGCACACACAAATTTTATAGTTGCTCCCTTTTCCTTTGGGCCACCAGCGTGAAAAGATTGGTGACCTCTGGTGTAGGGTCTCCTGCTTGAACAAGGTGTTGGATTAGAAGACCTCCAAGGTCCTTTCCAATTCTGTTATTCCATTATTCTGTTAATATATTTCATCTATTTTCTTCTTACTGGAATTGTTGCAATTTTTATACTTGTTCTTACTCATCTTGAGCTGCATTTTCTGTTAGCTAGTCATGCCATGCAATCCAACCTGTCATTCTAAAATATTTTTTTATTTATTAAATAATTATAATTAATATTTTTCTTGAAATTTGAGGTACACTAAATTTTACTTTCCCTGTACTTTATTTTTCCTTAATATCGAGACATTTCTCCCAGTATTTCTTCTACTTCATTGACCAAAAAGTTTCTATTAGTTTTACTGATTTTTTTAAAAAATTGATTAGATTAATAGTCTATGAAAGTCTGTATCCACCTACAAAGTACAATCTGAGGTCCTTTTCATCTCCAATTGTACAGGAAGTAAGTTTGTCATTCTTTGGCCAATTACATTTTTCACCAGTCTTTATGAAGTGTAAGTCATTTATTTATTTATTTATTTATTTATTTATATGTGTGTATATATATATATATGTAGGTCTTTAGTTATTCGGGTTTTCTCCCGCGTAGAATTAAAAGTACCTTGGCGACGTTTCGACGAAGTCACATTCGTCATCTTCAGGCTGGTGTCTTCAGCTTCGTGCTCCTAAGAGTGGTGTGTGATCGCAGCTGTTTCTTCCTTTTAACTGCCAGTGGGGTTGGAGCTGATTGGATGGGA
>NW_015386552.1:41481-48648 GCF_001527695.2 Protobothrops mucrosquamatus
AGAGGAATAGCATCAAGATCACATAAGCATATATCAGTGCCATATACTGCACTGATGAGACCACACTTGGAATACTGCATCCACTTCTGGTCACTGTGATACAAAAAAAATGTTGAGACTCTTCAAAAGAGTACAGAGAAGAGCAACAAAGATAATTAAGGGCCAGGAGGCTAAAACATACAATGAACTGTTGTAAAACTGGATGTATCTAGTCTAACAAAGAGAAGGACTAGGGGTGACATAATAGCAGTCTGCCAATATTCGAGAGATTGTTAAACAGAAGAGGGGGACAACTATTCTCCAAAGCACCTGAGAGCAAGACAAGAAGTAACAGATGGAAACTTATGAAAGAGAGAAGCAATCTAGAACTAAGAAGAAATTTTCTGACAGTGAGAACAATTAACCAGTGGAACAGCTTGCCTTCAGGAGTTATGGGTAGTCCGTCACTAGAGGTTTTTAAGAAGAGATTGGGCAGCCATTTGTCTAGAATGGTATAGGACTAGAATGGTATAGGACTAGAAGACCTCCAAGATCTTTTCCAACTCTGTTATTCTGTATTTTGTATTCTATATCTTGGATATGCAAAATATGTTCCTGTAAGAAAAACTGTTTTTACTGCTTTATTGGTTGCTAAATTATGTTTAGCCTTACAAATTCTTTGTCTTGTGTGTGTGGGGTGGAGGGGGTGGAGGTAATTCCAGGCCAATTATATTCTCTTGAAAACAGCAAGAAAAGAAAACATCAATTTTCCTAAATTATTTTGTCCAAGATTCCACTAATATTCTTTAATCAGAATGAAGAAACAGTCTAAATTAGACTGTTTCTTCATTCTGATTAAAGAATATTAGTGGAATCTTGGACAAAATAATTTAGGAAAATTGATGTTTTCTTTTCTTGCTGTTTTCAAGAGAATATAATTTATTGGAAAAATGATACTTTACCATATATTGGCTGGTATAAGGTGTTATATGGCAAAGTTAGGGGGTATACTGTAGGACGTGGTGAATGTGATTAAATTACAGGTCACAGAAGTTAGCACAGTCCCATTATACAGAAAAAGGAATAAAGCAGCTGTTATATTTATTTTCCACTAGATGTCAGAATATTGCTAGACATTGAGGTACAGTGTGTACTATAATAATTTAGAGAGCAGATTACTAATATGAGGCCTCATCATTTTCTAATTATATATTTAATCTTCTAAATGTAGCAAATTCACTGTCTGAAATACCTTTAGAACTTGACAGGACAACACATTCTTTCACTTTCACAAACAGTTTCATGATAACTATTATCTTTAGAATGATGAATACCTTCCTTTTTTAATGTTGGTGATCACCATGAGGCACCAAAATTCAGCTCCATTAATGCCTCCTGGGGGGTCACTGTAATTGAAAACCACAAAGAATATACATTGTGTAAAATAAAAATGAGAGGGGAAGTCATATAAAACCCTATGTCATGAGGACATGATACAGTATAATCTCTGTGCTCTGAGAGCTTAAGGAAAGGTGGATTGTACAGTTAATCCTCAAGTTATGACCACTCTGACCATTCAAAATTATGATAATGCTGAACAAGGGGGAATTAGGACCATACTGTGAAGTTGTGGCCATTGTAGTCACATGGTAGTGATCCAGGTGCTTGGATCCAGTCTCATGATTACGACATTACCATGAGCTGTGGTCATGCGATCGCCATTATCCCCTTCCTGCTGGCTTCCCACAAGCAATGGGGAACCATAAGATGATTGCAAGTTACTTTCATATGTTACTTCGTCTGCTTTTTCTCCTGAGGAACCCAACTACAGAGGTCACAATCCAAGGCAGGGGTCTTCAAACCTGGCCCTTTTATGACTTGTGGACTTCAACTCCCAGAATTCCTCACCCAGGCACGCTGGCTGAAGAATTCTGAGAGTTGAAGTCCACAAGTCATAAAAGGGCCAAATTTGAAGACCCCGATCCAAGGGATCTCAGCACTGTAGCAACCCTCCAGCTCACAATATGTACACACCTGCAGCACCTCCCACCTGCCCCAGCTCCATAGTGCATGCCTGCCCTCAGCACTTACAAATGCTTCATAATGCCCACCCATAGTTCTTGCTGGCTTGCCTGCAGCCCATGTGCACTCCACAGAGCCTCCCTACACTTGCAGTTGCCTAGAGCAGACTAGAATCGGTAAGAATCAGTAAGATAATAATGTAAAAGCAGAAAAAATGAACACAAACCTGTGATTTCTAGCCATGCTTAAAATAACAAAATACTAAAATGATAAGTGAAAGTGTTAATCACAAGAATACAGTCTTCCCTACAGTTTGCCCATACTTTGCTATATCCTTTTATTTCTATCTCATGTGTGTGGTCCCTCCCTGTTTATAATTCTTTATATATTTTATCAATTCCTTATACTTAAGCCCAAAGCTCATTGGGGGTCCTTGTGTTGAGCTCTGCCCTGTAGATCCCAGAATCTACTTAATAGGTAGGTATTTAGAGTATTCCCAACAGGGCACTAACTTCCAACTGAAGAAATCAAAGCGCTTTTTACATGAGAAGTATTTCTGATATAAAGGCAGAAATATTTTTTCTCTCTTTAAAAAGTTGCAAAGTAGCAACTCTAGTTTTTATATTCCTAATTTATAGTTTAAAATGTTAGAAAACTTTCAGAAGCTAACCTTTTAACAATAAAAAACAGTCAGCTGGTCCAGGGCTAAGAAAATATATGCATTGGTAATGACTGTCATGCAGTATATCAAGATTGCATCTTGTAGCAAATGGCACAATTTAATTTGGTTCATATGTTATATAGCCTTGAAAATTTGATCTAACTTCAGCGATGTATTTTTTAGTTATTTTAACAAGCCACTGGTACAGTTTTACCTCTTAATCTGTAACGTGAGGGAACTAAACTACCTTGCTGAATATTGCTGGATATGGTGATCACATTTATCTATATACTAGCTGTACCCAGCCACGCGTTGCTGTGCCTCAGTCTGGTAAAAGCGTGTGTTGCTTTTATGTCCAACAGATGGCGCTGTTTTTCAAAAAACATGTTTTACCTGTCACAGGTTTGACATCTATATAATGGTAGGTATATAAAAACACGCGCGTATTCGAATGCAACGTTGTGTCAAAAATTCAAAGCAATCGGTGAAGAACTTTCGGAGATTTAAGATTTTGAACAAACGAACATTTACATTTTTATTTATATAGATTACTAAAACTCTTGTGCCTATTTGATTGTTTGTAACCATCAATTAGGCAAAATGGTGTATCACAGGACAACATTATTTTGTAATCAATTTACCTCATATGCGCTAATTAACAGAATGTGTTCAAAATCTGAGACCCATGTTTCCCATGGGATTGAAATTAGGCAAAGTTGTCGACACTTCAGTACTGCTGTGCTGCTATTCTTCAGCACTGCTGTGACCAGCTGCAATCATGAGATTGTCATTTCAAATGCTCCCTGCCAGCTTTCCACAAGGTAGGTCAGTGGGGGAGCTAGCAGGAAGTTGGAAGTCCCTGACCTGCTTGCAGATAAGTTACTGCTGCTGGGTGGGAAGATTGTGAGAGAGGCACTGTGTGTGTGTTAAGGGTGGGCACCACTTGGAACAGGGTGGTTTCTGAGAGGTGTTGCATGGCTTAGGGAGGGCACACGAGTGTACGAAAGTGCACAAGAAGCACTGTGCAGGTTGGGTAGGGCAGGAGAGAATGCACAAGAGGTGCAGTGCAGATTAGGGACTGAGAGAGATGCCATAAGCATCAGGGAGCATACATGAGAGGTTCAGCATGGGTTGGGGAGGATGCAAGGGGATTTGGATGCCATGGAGGCACAGTGGAGGTTGGAGAGGATATGCAGGGATATTATAGAAATATCTCTGAAACAATGATCCAGTGGGTCACAGGTTGTCCAGTATAACATCACCAGGGTTTATGTTGAAAGATATTTTTTTACTACTCTTGCACATCACTGGAGTTGCTTTAAAACAGCATCTGACTAATTAACATATTGCCCATAATTTTTACTCATTGCTTACTGAAGAAACAATTGTGTTTGTAGGTTAGTGCTTAACATTAAGCCACTGAGAATCTATTGTCTGAGCGCACCAAAGTAAATGAAACATATTAAGTCAGTGTTCAACTTTGAGGTCCTTGTTACTGCCTGGGATAGAATCAGTATTCAGGCTATTGTCTAACAGGATATAAAACTAGTGTGAAGGTGCATACATATGAGCATACATATACTATGTACTATATATACAAATGCTCTAAATTTAAAAACAAAATACTTTTCCCCAAAAAAACCTGGAAGTAGAAAATAGAGGTAGAAATTATCTATTTTTTCTTACTTTTTTTTTTGACAGACTTCCTGTATCTGCAAGAACTACACAGATCATTATTATTGGAATCCAAATTAGTTGCCTTGGCTGCAAATGTTTTTGATGTGCTCCAGCTAATATTGATTGATTGATTGACTGCATTTCTAAGGGCACCCAACTCAAACAGTGTGACTCTAGACAACAAACGCATAATAACAGTTTGACTGTATACTAAAAAAGGACAAGCCAGTATACTCTTGGAGTCCAAATGGGATAACTAAACAACCAAAAGGAGATTACATTCAATTGGGCTCAAATGTCTGGAGGAAAAGTCAGGTCTTAATGGTTTTCCAAAGGCAAGCAGAGTTGGGGAAATGATCATTTTAGAGCAACGGGTAACTGTTAAAAAAGTCATGCGACTGGAAGACAGTGTAATCCCTTTTCTTTAGCAAGTTCTAATCTAAGTTCTAAGATGTTTTGAGAATTGGAAAGAGTGATCTTAATGGTAAAATTGAACTCTTATTGTTAGGTACCCTAGCCAATAGGGTACCAGACAATCACCACCTTCATTCCCCAAAGAATAATTGGTATCCAACTTAGAAGTGTAGTAAAATAAGAATGATATAACCCAAAGTATTTGTGTATGCTTATATCTGTTTACAATCATCATCATCATCTGAATTAGGATGGAAATTTAATGTGATTCCCAAGCAACTCTTGGTCTTGGTTGCAAGACAGAAAATTCAGTGTATCAGTCCTTTTTAGATTTTATTGGTAAGATTTCAGAAAGTTAAAAGTTTTCTGCCTGCGGTTAGAAGAAATAACCCTTGCCTATTTTATTAGCAGGAGACTATTGTACAACTAGCTTTATCAACTATTTAAATAAACTTCTGTTATTAATATACAGGAAAAAGTGTTTTACCGATATATATTTATTATATATTTATCTTAGAAACAAATATTTAACCATTCTATGTTTACCTTCCTACCAGTAGTTATTTTTTGATGTACGCCTAACATGTCTTCTAGACCCTGTTCTGTTTGTACAGTTCTTTGCTTACGGATTACAATTCCTTCCTCCATGACTTTCAGGCAGAGGTGAGAGGTGTCATTAGAATGGGAACATCCATCATTTTTTTACAGTGCAATATAGTTAATCAATGCATAGTGAAATAATGATTAATAAGGGATATTACTCAGTTGGAATTGTTAAAAACCAATCAATTTTTTATCATTTTCTAGGTATGGTCACGTATAAACTATTAGACATAATACAAGACAATTTGTAAAGATACAGAAAGTCCAGCTCCAGTGGACATCCTTCTAATTATAGAAGTGAAACTTTCAGCTTATCAACATAAGTCAAGGTCCTTAATGTTATTGCTTTATAACTTTCTAAAAATCTCTAATCATTTGGCATCTAGTGTGTATTAGCTATAACCTCTGCTAAAGTTTTCAACATACCTGGAGGGATCTTAAAGCTATTTCTGTCAATGCCGATGGAATCATTCTGACATTAGTCAGATTATTCTTATAAGACAGTCAAGAATGTTAGCCACAACTTGTCTCATTTTCTCACCATCATTTGCTTATGCATTGTCATGTGGTACCAAGTGTCTATTCTGCCTGAAGAATGTTGAAAGCAGAGAATGAGCCTGTAGCCCTTGAGCAGAAAAAGAACACCTCTCTTGAAAACAATCTGCTTGTAAAAATGAAAATAACTCTTTATTATACAAACCACAAAAGAGTACAAATGTAATCAGATTGTTTTCTAATTCTACCTGATTGATGATTGCATGCCTACTCTTGGCTCTTTATGGAATTCCTCATCCCCATATGATCTACATGCATCTTATACCATGAATTGCTGTTTCGTTTTCTGTGAATGCGTGGACAGATTAATAGATAATATTGGGAAATAAGTTTCTCCAACTACTTTTTAAAAAAAATCAGTACTTGAACAACTGCTAGAGACCTTACTAAAATACTCTTAAAACTACTTATACCTTCCCACTCAAAGGCTACCAATATTGTAGGGTTTCATAATCTTTTTCATTGCAATACACATACTATAACATGGGAAACTATATCAGAGAGTTTATTATTTTATGATAATATATAATTCCATTGTAAAACCAGTTTTGCACCGACTAACTAGACTAAAAGTACAGTATATGTCAGATAATATGGATGCATGTATTGGAAATATTGTTCTATAAATATATAAATTATTTGCTCTGTTTCATTTGCTTTATATCCCTTTTCTGTACCCTATTTTAGCCCTATAAGATTTTAAATCCTAATTAATTTAGAGCTGTGATTTTTAGGGATAGAGTGAATAGCCTTTTCTCTTGCATTGCTATTTCAATTGAGATGAACTTTTCTGCCTACCTGCAGACACCAGGTAGTCCTTGACTTATGGAACTTGCCCACTATGATAATAAATCATGGTAGTCATAAAACAGATCATTTACATGACTGACCTAAGTTTATGATCTGTTTTGTGGCAATTGTTAATTGAATGCCACAATCATTAAGCAACTGCCACTGTCATTAGTGTAATGGTCCGGTTTTGCCAAAAACTGGAAGTAAATGCTGGTTTTTGGTAGAATTCTCATAAAATGCAGTAACATGCCCCTGGGATGCTACAAAGCAACGGGTGGAAACTGATCAAGGAGAGAAGCAACTTAGAACTAAGGAGAAACTTCCTGACAGTTAGAACAATTAACCAGTGGAATAACCTGCCTCCAGAAGTGGTGAATGCTCCAACACTGGAAGTTTTTAAGAAGAGACTGGACAGCCGTTTGTCTGAAATGGTGTAGGGTTCCTGCCTGGGCAGGGGGTTGGAC
>NW_015386552.1:48748-81926 GCF_001527695.2 Protobothrops mucrosquamatus
TGGCTGTAAATATGCGCCAGTTGCTGAGTGCCCAACATGCAGTCTCATGATCACAGGGAAGGCAGCCTTCAGAACTTCAGAACTAAATTGTAAATACCTCCCCCCCCCGGGTCCATTATAAGTTTGAATGGTTACTAAGTGAATTGAAGGTCATAAGTTGAAGACTACTTGTAGTTGTGAAATACAATAATAATAAATAATAATTTATTAAATTAATATGCCACCCCACTCCAAGTATGCTTTTTATCTATATTGCTTACTACTAATTTTGGTAGAAGAGAGGCAATTTAAGAAGCAAGGTATACAATCAGAAAAGAATTGATACAACTGGACATCACAATCTAAAAGATATGAATTCATTCCTTTCGATGGAATGGCAAAGGCAAATTAGTTGTAATCTAGTCATGCAGTCATTGATGGGTGGCTGAAACCTATCCCAGTAATGCTTAACACAAAAGGGATGAACTGGTTAACCTTGAGCATTCAGAATGCAAGAGATGAATAAAAGAAGTTGAAGTTTGCGGCTAAGAAAGTGAATGAAGCCCCAAAACAATATTAACCCTAAAGAACCCAGATATGGATTCTGATGTCTGGTGACAAAGCATGGCCATGGCCTCATGTTATTGCCAGCCTATCATTCCACTCAACTCCCCATTAGCATTCTCCATATACTTTATAGGAGTCTTTGTAATATGCTATATTATTGGTAGCAATTGCAAAACAACAGAAAGCATTAAATCTGTGACACTCTACACAAAATTGTCAGGAATTTCATGGCTGTCTGATTTAATTTGTTAATATAATCATTTATACAAAATGTGCAAACTGTCTACTTTGCATGGCTCAAGGCAGTTTATAAGGATGCAGCAGAACATAAAGTAACTAAAAGTAATACCAGTTACAGACAACAGATTAAATCAGGCCAATCATTATAGCTTACAATTGTCCTATGAAATAAAACAGATCTTGTGCTTTCTTAAAAGCCAAAGCATCCTTTCAAAACTTTGCATAAGACTATTTTGTCACAAAGTTTGTTTTCTTGGTGTGAACAGTATCTTTGCTGCCACTGTATATTGTAAAATCGCTCAGATCTAAACAAGTGTAAGTACATAAAATAGTTGCAGCCTTTTGTCTATACAAAGAACGTTGATTTCTAGATGAACTGTTTGACATAACTGAATCTCCTTGTCCATATGTATTCCTCTAATTTTATTGACATGTAAAACAAATGTTTTGCTATTCAATTAAACTTCATTTAAATAATGATCTATAGTTTATCACTTCAGCTGATGCTATTCAGCTTGAACATCATAGTAGATAGTGCATTAGGGTAAACTGAAAGCAGAAAAGCTGTATTAGACTAAACTCCATGACCCAATGAATGTATCATCTCAATAGAGGCAAGATTTGACACTGATCATTATTTTGCATTAACTGCAATTATTAAAAAATAAAAAGCAGGGAGTGAATTTTTATTGGTATATTAGAAATTATGAGAGGAAGAGGTATAGTTAGAGCATGATGTATAGATATACTAAAGATGGATAACTTTTCTGCCCTTATTGCATCCACAGATAGCTGTGCCATAGCCTTGTTTCAAATAACGTGTGCCGTCTTGGGTAGAGGGGTCTTGGAAATCTCCCTACAGGGCTATGTGGAAGAATTTGCATAGTTTCTTTCAGACAAGGTTGCTCAAATCCATTCTAAGTTGGATGGTGGTAGTTTTATGCAGATGCTCGGGGTAGAATCTTGTCTTGTTATCTAGGAATGGTATTGTTTGGCTTGAAGAAGTGATAGGGTCGTTATGACTGTGAGCTTGGCCAACTATTCTTTAGATCCATTCTCCTTTTGGTTGACTAAAGCTGCTAGGGGCTGTTGTGTGGGTTGGCTCTATATGGGATAAATTCTTCTTTGAACATGGATAATATTTTGTCTTTTAAGGAAGTGCTGGTTCACTCCCTTTTCAAGAAATCATTGCTGGATCCCACCATACTGGACAAGGTCTTTAAAGGTCAAAACTAGAACCTTCAATTAGACCAAGAAACAAGGTATAATCTGTACCATTATATTTTATAGGATGCTTGCTGATGCCTCTCTTTGGCACAGCATGCGTTTTTGCGCAGTCTTCATACTATGCAAGGCTTCCATTTTTTGAGAACATCTTTTCTGATACAGGAGAAATTATAGTTCTCACTATTAGACTTGTATAATATTTGTTGTGTTGGATGAAAAGTTTAGAAAGAGCAATTATTTAGATACATTGACAATTATTTATTTATTAACTAAGCTGAAATTCACAACCTGGGGCTATACATGAAGGTGTGAAAACTGATCAAAAAGCAGCTATGTATCTAATAAGTTTTGCAAAATAGTAGATGTTCATTTTTCACTGGAAACATGAAATCAGAGTAAAAGTGTAAATTCCATGGATGCATTATTAATGGGTGGGTGGGGGATGTCACTAGAAGGAATATTTGAAATGAATAGAAAAACACCATTTTGATAAAATTTAAAATATTATTTTAAAAAACCTTTGAAACACATCTGAAATTTGTGGAATTCAACATTATAACACTGTCACTGGATATGAGGGCTAAAAGATTATGCTTCTTTACAGAAACAAAACCAAAATCTTAAGTTTCAGATATAAAGTTGATTTGTTCATTTAATCTCTCTGTGTATAACATAACCTCCAATTTCCTCCCTTTTTAAATCCCTCATATGTGTATAAAATATTAAATAAGTTAAAGTTGTGTATAAACATTCTTAGCTTTTCTGCAGTTTAACCAGAGAAATTAAGGAGATTTATGTTATTGGTTCCCCCCTCTCCAACATCTTCTATATCAAAACTATCCTTTTTTTATAGTTGTTGAGAATAAAAAAATATGAAGAGGAATGTCTGTTTTAGTATCTGAACCCCTAATTAACCTGAAAATATGTATTTTAAAAAAGCATTTTTGCCTATTGTCATCAGATCTCCTCTCTGTGTTCAAAAAGATTTATTCATTATAAAAGAAGTTCCAGATGCATAAATCTATACATGGAACTGGGAACCCTGGAGCGTTTTATCAATTCCAAAACACACTTTTTCATGTAAAACTTAATTTGTTTCAATATCAAATGCTAGTGATTCTACTTAAGTTCCTTGTTCATTTAAAGTGTGATTTCTACTTTCCATTTTTATGGACAACAGGCAGAAATGTTTTAAAAGTTCGTTATATAATGCAAGATAACTATCAGTTTACTCAAGAAACCAAAGTGATTTCATTGCTGAAATGTTTCAAATTTCAGCATTCTGTAGTTGCCGCAGCTGTCATGAATTTGGATATTGACTACCTTGGAGATAATTGATTTCCTCCCTGAAATAATTTAACAGTGTTCACTTCAGAGAACATCTTTCTGATTATTGACTCTTTCTGATTAGTCATTTGCAAAATTATTGCTATGGCTACAAATGTCAGTTCTCTCAGATGTTGTTCCTTTTTTTGTAGCTTTTTTTTTTCATTCAAGAAGGTTTTTAATAACCTACCATCCTCAGAGACTTTTCTCATCCTGTCTTCAACTCCAGAGTGCTACAAATGCTAGCAGTTTTTCATACTATGCTGACCTTTCCAATCAGTTATTATTTTTAGCATTCCTTCTCTTTTCTTTTGATCATAAAAATCTATTTGAAAGAGCTGGGTTAATGACACAATCTTTATGGAACAATTATCTTTCTATAAGGAAAGTCATACTGTATTTGCAAGTCTCCAGTTTTGCAGAAAAATATGTAGAAAATTACATGCACACGGCTACCTGTTCTGCTCAGGGTATATACTTTTTAATTTGTAAATAAATAATATTTTATCTTACCATTTTTTTAAAAGATGAAGAGATGACACATGAACAAATTTGCTGGCAATAACATTCAAATCATGGGGACAAGCATCCATATTGTTTCTTTATGGTATTTATAGCCCATAACATTTATGGGACTCTCTTCTCATTTTAAACTTAGAAATGTAGCTCTAAGAGATAGGTTGGGCTGATATAGAATAATTGGTCCAAAGGTACCCAATTAAATCGTGTGTGAATAGCCAGTTCATAACAGCAATTCAAGCTATTATTTGCAAACAGTTTGTTTCTATTGTCAAAACCAGCTATATATATTATGGCACAATTATCAATAGAGAGCTGGGTCAGTCAAAGGGCTATAGTGATTAATTCTAGTGCTGGTCTCTATTAAATATGTATTTATTTATTAACATTTTTCGGTCTGCGTCCCAATGCTCAGGATAGCATGTGCAGGTGAGTTAGGGTGGAGTGGAAAAAAACACGACGGTAATATTTCACATCTACTCAGAGCTGCTTGAAACCATTTTCCTGTCCAAGGAGCTATTGGATGACATATAAATAATAATGTCTGCAAACCAGGATTCTTTAAATGAATACAAAGTGTGCTGAGATTAAACTCTTCCTTACTCTAATCTGAAAAGTACATCATGGCATCAAATGGGTATTGCAAGGAATACTAAGATGGCAGCTTTCAAACTATATATTAGTTTATTGGTCATGGCCATGTATCATCACAGATTCACTGCATGATTAAGCAAATCTGTCAGTATTGAAAATATATAGTAACAATCAGTTGACCAATATTGTTGAGAGCAAATATATTTTAGAGCACTCAGTTAAAGTGCCTTGTTAAGGACTATATTCGGAGGAATTGGCAATGCTAGATTTTGTTAGAATATCTGCACTAATGGGGATGGTAAATAATTCCGCAAATGTAAACAGATTTGGAAATATTTTTTCTCTCTGAAATATACCAGAACTATCAAATCTGTTTCTAAATTCAGTAGTAATTTAATTCCTTTCTTCTGCCATTTTTCTCTTCTCAACCTTTCCCAAAAGTGAGACATTGTAGGATTCTATCTAGTGGTGGGATTCAAATATGTGAACAACCGGTTCTCTGTGTGGATGCTGCTTCCGGAAGTCCATTCTGGGCCTGGGCAACAAAAAATTAGCTACTGGCTCTGCCAAACTGGTGTGAACTGGCTGAATCCCACCACTGGATGTAGCATAAGAAAGTGCAGTAGAACTTGCAAAATATGTTTGTAACCAATTCAACTACTTCCTAACCATGTTTAAAGTATGTAATGTACATTCAGGAAATTTCTCCCCAAAGAATGGATTAGGAGGAGTCATTGGCTACATGGAGTACCATTTGCCAGTGCAACTTTGAATTTAGGGTGAGAAATAAATTAGAAGCAGCCTTCTGATGGCATTTTTCACAGTTCAAAGCTAGATTCATATTTCAAAGTAAGACAAGTGTGGCTTATTTGTTTTTAGACTAGCATAATGCATGACCCCAGATACTGTAATTTGTTATATTATGTTGTATGAACACAGCCAAACAAACCTTGGCTTAGAACATTATATAAACCTAGATGACAAGTATGCAAAATGTGAAAATTAAATGTTCTTTGTTTGAATAGTCAGTTATCTAAAATGAAGATAACACTGCATATATCCTTTTTTACCTTTATTATAGGTGTGTGTGTTTATATATATAAATCCAAATTTCTTTTTTGTTGACTATATATATATTCTATCCCTCTGTTAATGCAGCCTAGCACTGTGTTGGCTTTTTTGGCAGCTGCAGCACAATGCTGGCTCATATTTAAGTGATTGTCCACTAGGACTCCGAGATCCCTCTCACAGTTGCTACTATTGAGCAAGGTACCACCTATCCTATACTATACCTGTGCATTTGGTTTTTCTTGCCTAAATGTAGAACCTTACTTTTTTCACCATTGAATTTCATTTTGTTAGATAGCACCCAATGTTCAAGTAAACATATACTGTAGAGTTGACTACAGTTTTAAGTCAGTCTTTTCTATTTCTCTGAATCTTTGCCTCGCCAAACCTTGCCTATATAAATGCATTGCTATTTTCGAGTTAAAGAAAATAACTTGAAAATGTGGGATTCTTTATAAAAGACTGATTCCAATAATTAACTAAATTGCTTCAGGAGGGTATAGTTATAACAGATTGAAAATGCAGCCTGTCTGCATGCCAGTGACTGGCTGATGTTCCTACTGTGCCAGGGGAAAAAGGGAGAATTTCTTTGCCAGCTTTCAGTGAAGGACTGCTGCTGTGATAGCAGATCTCATTCAGGGACTTGATTTAATGCTACCAATTACCATATCTTTGTAATTGCAATCCATGCCTGATGAGGATGGTGGAGAACGTAAGGCCTTGAGTTTCAGAACATCTTTGTCTTATAAGGATATAATGTCTTCCATTGATCTTCTTTTTTAATGTTTCATCAACTCTGCAACCAATTGATCATTCCTTGGATAAAAACTGTACCATAACTGTATGCCAACATTTGTGATTCATTTTCACTTAGCTAATCAAAATGTTGTTCCACAAGACCCTGATGATGCTTTGTAGGAGGTATTGCCTCAATCCAAACTGGCTGCCTTAGATAGCATATTTCTCATAGCCTTATCAAAGTATAAGACATGAGTTATTAATCATACCATCTTCTCTCAAATAGCTATCAGTCTACTGGGATGGTCCACTAGAGTGTTTGCCAATTAATAAGAAATCTTAAGTAATGCATTGTAGGGAATTTTTATTCTTACCAACCAAATGGAATATTGGAAAGGAATTCTGTAAAGGAGATTAGTTTCTCATTAGCACAACTCTCTGAAAACTGAACGGCATCAACTTTGATATGAAAAAAGAGTTCAGAAAAAGTAAGACTGAGTTGGAAAATATGCTAATGCTTGCTGAGCTTGTAGTTCTGACTAAGAACTGAACTGAAGAAACTTCTTGGATGAGAAGTGAAACGTCTTCAAAGAAAAACAAAGTCCAGTTGCCTTTTGAAAAAGCACCTTTGGGACAACCATGACCTGGATGACTGAGAATCTTCACAGACAAACATAAAAAGTTGTTTTCCATTTCCAGAAGAAGCAAGGAGGTAGGGTTTTGTAGTGTATTTAGAGATGAGTGGATTTGGAAGATGGTAATTAGAGGAGAGAATATAGAAGAGTGATTTCATGATCAGAAGTATACTAACTCAGCTGTGTCCTGGTCTTTTTAAATGCAGCAGTCAATTGAGCCACCAGGCAGCCATTACTTAAATTGGGTAATATACTAGTTGCCGAAAGAAGTTACATAATATTATGCGATCACTGAACAATAACCGCATGGCTATGTTTTAGCAAAGGAATTGCTGATGTACAGAAGCAAAGTCAGCACAGGAGATAATGATGAACTAACCTTCCAGTCAAGTGTGCTTTCTAAGTACCTGTCTACAGTATTAGAAAAAGGCTGAAATTGGTGCATTCCCAAACCAGTAATCCTGGCTTCAGCCAATTACTTTTGGTTCAATTATTTCTAAACCACTGATGGGCCTTCAATTAGTGCTGCTTGCATGATTCCATACAAGAGCTTTCAAAGCTTCTCTTGCATTGCAAACACTTTTATATCAGCTGTAAATGCTAATAATCCAAGGCTAAAGGTTAAAACATGTTACAGAATTAGAATTATCCATGTTATCTTTAACAACATTTCCATCAAGAGAAGTGTTAGTGTAAATATGAATTACTATATCTCAAATTCTTCTTATAGTAGAACTTTACATTTTGCACAAAATACTGTACATAACTTTCTTCTGATATGGTATGTACAAAACAATGACATCTTTTAAAATTGAAGAGAATGCACAATGGAAATATAAAAGTTTGATTGATTGATTGATTGATTGATTGAATGCTTATTCCATATCCCTCCAAAATGAAACATTTTGGGAAGAAAGCTGCCTCTCCCCACATTGTTGCATTTCTGTCCCAATAGCAGATATTATTAATAATAATAATAATAATAATAATAATAATAATAATAATAATAATAATAATAATAATAATAAAGTTGGAAGGGACCTTGGAGGTCATCTAGTCCAACCTCCTGCTCAGGCAGGAAACCCTATACCATTTTAGACAAATGGCTGTCCAGTCTCTTCTTAAAAACTTCCAGTGTTGGAGCATTCACCACTTCTGGAGGCAAGTTGTTCCACTGGTTAATTGTTCTAACTGTCAGGAAGTTTCTCCTTAATTCTAGGTTGCTTCTCTCCTTGATTAGTTTCCATCCGTTGGTTCTTGTCCTGCCTTCAGGTGCCTTGGAAAATAGCTTGACTCCCTCTTCTTAAAACAATAGCTTCTCAGTTGGGGTTATTTTATTCAAGTCCAATAACTGAAATTGAAGTTAATTGACCTTTATATGATGGATACACAGAACAGTACTTAAACCGCACACATGGAGAGCCAGTTTATTTGAAAAGCAAATTAAATTAATTGACATTCATGTGAAGCTCTCTGTTGCTTATTGCTAGCTGCTCATGTGAATAGTTTGTTGATGGTATTGATGGGACAAACATTCATTTCTGATAAATAAGATTTTCAGTTGAATAGTTTTTAATTAGATGAGTTCTACCTGGACTTTCATTTGTACAATTTGAAGCTAATCCTTTCAGCTAAATGGTTAATGCCTCCCTCTTAACACTTGAACATAGAGGCTTCAAACTCAAATAATCATGAAGGCTACATAAGGACTATTAATCCATGCAATACCGAAGGCTTTTCAAATATTGATACAAAAGTCCAAGTGAGTCAAAAGTCAAGAAAATGAAGAATACACTAGGCATAACCACGCAGAAATACAACAAAGGAGTGCTTTATTTGATGTTACACATTCTCACGGCTGCTAGATTGGTGTATGTTCAAAACTGGAGGAATAAAGTAATCCCAACAGAAGAAGAGATTTTACATAAAATTTTATCGTGTGCTGAAATGGATAGGCTCACAATGGAAATGAAGGATAAGACAGAATCAGACTACTTCGAGATCTGGGACAAATTTTATTACTGGTGTGAATCAAGGAGAACTGCTTGGGTTTTAAGTCAACGTTAAGATAGAATTATATATAACTGTATATATAACTGTATTGTATAGAAGAATACTGTATGTTTATATAGAGATCAAGAATTATGTATTAATTATACGTATGAAGAGGAACAAATTGTTAGGAATATTTATTCTGGAATGTCACATTATGTCCATCTTTGTTTTAACTGTATTATAAATAAAAAACTTTAAAAAAAAGAAAAAGAAAAGAAAATGAAGAATACAACATTACGTATTAAACAAATAAAATAACAATTAAAAAAAAACCTCTGGTCCTGATTCCATGTATGAACTCCATAGCTGAACTCAATATGGATTTCACTATTCATTTACCTTTGTCTCAAACATTTAACAGTAAATCAAAAGATGAAATTAAACAAGTTAGGAAATTAAGGGATACACAAATTAATATTCCTTTGCTTTTCTGCACTTCCACCTTGATTTTTCATACCTTTTTTATCAGCTATTTAGGAAAGGGTATACTTTGTTTCCAATAGATTTTCTTTTTTTCTTCCTAGACCAGTGATGGCGAACCTTTTAGAGACTGGGTGCCCAAACTGCAACCCAAAACCCACTTATGCATTGTCAGGTGCCGGGTGGGTGTGGCCCATTGGGTGGGTGTGGCCCATTGGGTGGGCGTGGCTGCGGTGGTAACAGCAGACTGGGTGGGACTAAAAAGTTCAATCAATCAATTCCAACTTTGCAAGATCTTTTTTTTCCCGCGAAAAGTTGAAATTGACTGATTGATTGAACCTTTTTTTTTTTGCACACGGTGGCGGAGGCCTAAAGTGAAAAGGTTTTATAAAACCCAGCTGAAGGCCTAGGACTGGGGCGACAGCGCCCGTGCCCACAGAGAGGGCTCTGAGTGCCGCCTCTGGCACCCGTGCCATAGGTTCGCCACCACTGTCCTAGACATATCCCATTCCTAAAGAGAATCTTTTGCACAGAGTGATAGCCACAAATCTTTTTGCCTGTTCTTCCATAAAAATAACTAGTGCTTTTCGAATGGGATCAACCAAGGTTAATGGAAGAAGGATGCAATCACATTCTAAGACAACATATTTCCTCTCCAAGTCTCCCTGATTCTGTACCACATCTCTCCTAGAGTGTTGTTGCTTACAAAAGAAGATGATTCAGAGGGTTGCATGCAGTGTACAGATTTGAGATCCTTGCATAAGAATGACTGCCTGGGTCTTATTTCTAAATCATTTTACTCCTTCCCAAATAAAACACATGCTGCAGATGCTGCTGCCATTTATTTATTAAATTGCTTATGATAATTACAATAAACATTTATATATCAGAGATCTGACCAAACTGAGCTCTTGGAATTAGACCTATTGGAAGTTTAATATATACCCCATAGCTTCTGTAACAATTGCCAATGAATTATAATTTGAATGGGACAAAAATGGGATGAATGGGATTATTAAATACATGGGGAATAGTCATACTATATAATAGTATGTATTAACCAAATATAACCCTAGCTCAGTTTAATTAAAATAAAACCACTTTTTGTTTTTCTTTCAGTTCTGGCTAGTTTATTGTCCCATTCCAATTATTTTTTGCAGTCTTTGACATGCCTCAGATAAAATAAATGCAGAATCCACATTAAAACATTTTAACTATTGAAAACATCTGACTTATTTAGTTTGTATTATTTTATTCTCTAGTAAAACTAAATAAAAACTGGCAGTGGCATGACTAATTCTATATAGGTAAGAGATATGACTGAACTACTATAGAAGTTGAACATAAGTCCTGATTAGACTGCTATTTGTCCGACTTAGTCATCAATGAACTCTTTTGTTACAGTTTTACAGTTTGGGTTAACTAATGAGTGCAATAGTAAGAGTAAATTATAAGTAAATCTAATTTCTTGATGGCCCATCCCACCTAAGTTAAGTCTGGGTGGTTTATAGTGAAAACATACATGTAACAAGAGATTTCTTATGAAAACAAGAACACTTTCCTTTTATTCTGCTTTTAAGAACAATAAGTCACACTTTGTCTATCATCTCAATATTTTAAGTTGGTTGGTAACAATTCTCAGGCAGAAATGATATTTCCAATCACATTCCCTAAACTTTTAAACAGGAGCTTTATGAACTTTCCCATTTCTTCAAAATACTGCAGCAATTTATGCAAACTAAAATAAAGACATAAGATAGTGGAATCATGAGGTGATCCTACACCTAAACCATGAATTTTTAACAGAAATGAAGCTAAACATGCTTTTAGATAAACCTAACTGAACAAGTAAGGTCAGAAAGTGAATGGATCACAAAAACTAACTTTCTTCCCCACCTGGTTTGCACTTGTAAACATTGAAAATATGCTTTATTGTTCATTTCAAATCCATTTTGAAATCCATTTTATAAAGTTGCTAGAGCCTTATTTCTATGCTTTATCCTCTACTATTCTTTCTTCTGGACAAATATCACAATATATTATTTGCAAAGCTACTTGTAATTTATGTTTGTTTGACTCTACTAATGTACATCTTCTTAGCTGCCTGTAAGTGTTAGTATAATAGTCTAATTTTGATGTGGAAAAATTGAGACAAATCAGATTCAAGGAACTTTATGCAAACTAGTTAGCAAAATTAATTCATCTGACTTGTTCAAAGTTGTGTGATTACAGAACTTAAACAGACTTCCAGTGAAAAATCTGGCTATTTTATAGCCTCTCTAAGAAAAATCTTTACATTACAACAATTCAGTGACATTATTTTATTCTGAACTTTGGTGTTAGGGAAACTCTTGAAAATACCATAGATTATCAAGAAAGAAAACATATGGATCAAAGAACAAAACAATATTCTGTTCTCAGTTAAAGTACAAACAGGCTCACTTTGTCATAGTTTAGACACATTATGCAATGGTCCAGAAATCAATATCGCTGGAAAGGTGAAAGGAAAGAGGATGTCCGGTATCAGATGGGTGGACATAGCTACAGCAGCAGCATGTTTGGAAATGCTCAGTAGCTGGATGTCCAGACAGATCATTCTAGACAAGTCTATCTGTGTGGTCACTAAAGTGTTGACATTGACTTCACAGCACATACTTGATTTATTTTGCAAGAGAATATTTATACTGTATATCGTTACAAAATAAAGCTGATGTGATAGTACTAAGAAATAGACAATATGTACTTTTTTAAAAAAATGCTTGGCAATAAATATATACTAAATTTCTATTTGTATATCACACATATTGAAAAAGACTTGCTGCTAATAATTAATCTTCTACACTGTGAAGAAAATAATGAAATATATGGGAAAAAATAAACATATGGACAAAGTATATGTGTGTGTGTATGTGTATATATATATATATATATATATATATATATATATATATATACACATACATACACACACACACACACACACACATATATACACACACTGATTTATTGCAAAAGAAACTGTTTTAACTGATTATACATCATTCTTCACTGTGGATCAATTAAAATAGGCATAGCAATATTTCTATGAAAAAAATAACTTGTTACACTTTAATTGTATTAGGAAAAAGTACTTTATAGAAATATAGCATTAGATTAAAAGGATAGCTATATAGTTTTTTTTCAAATTAGATAGTAATTATATACATTTTTACAATATTTAAATTTAAATATTTAAATTTTAGGTAAAATTATAAAATAATGTTATTCTCCTATTGTAGAAATATAATTTCTTATATGAATTCTGTATAAAATCCAATTAGTATATTTTAGAAAAAATGCAAATAATAATATAGAACATTTATATTATTTGTTTGTAAAATTTGATAAAAGATGAAATGAAATACAGTCTCAAAATTAATAATGTACTCTATGATTATTGTATTCTTGTACAAACAAATCAATTCAGTGCATTTCTTGAAACTCCCAAATAAGTATTAATAATTTGCTGAAAATGTAAATAAGTTTCAATCTGATTCAGTGATGGAAATTTTCTGGATGACATCAGGCAGATTTTCTGCATCAAGGTCTTCTTTACTATTGTCTGACATTTCTGGTGAGATATAACAACCAGAATCTCTTTCATTTAATTGTAGTTTGTTAAGGCTGAGGTTAGGGTTTAACATCTGTGGCATTGGTTCTGTTTCCTGGTCTTGTTCATCTAAAAAATAAAAAAAACAAATACCTAGTCAGCTAGAGATTAAAGCTACTTCAACCCGACCTGAGAAAAAGCATAAAATAGCATACAAAGTTCTTCCATTAGTGACATAAAAGTTTCTTATTGAATCACAGGGAATTTCTCCAGGATAGGATGGATCAAGTCCTGTGGAATTCTCTATAGAGAGGTCATTTGGTCCGGTAGTTAAAGCGCCAAGCTAGGAACTGGGAGACTGTGAGTTTAAGTCCCATCTTAGCCATGAAAGCCAGCTGAGTGACTTTGGGACAGTTACTCTTTCTCAGCTCACCTGACCTCATAGTTGTTGTTGTTGTGGAGTAAATGGGAGGAGAAAGGTGTGTTGGATATGTTCTCTGCCTTGAGTTATTTGTAAAAACAATGAAGGCAGGATAGTAATTGATTGATTGGTTGATTGATTAAAGGAGCATATTGTTCAAGACCTCTGCAGGCTGCCCCCACATTTTGTAGTAGAACAGCAGAGGGCAGCCAGAGTGAAGACCCAACAAGGTATCAGAATAATGATGGTGAAGACGTAGGAGGCTAGCCTATATCCTTTTGGAAGAACCCTCTTGCTGTAAAGCCTGGGAGCAAGACTGATTTGAAGATCGATGTCTCAGATGTACCTATGGTATTTTAAAACATTGCAGGGAGAACCTCTGATCAAGAATCCTAGAAAGTGAAGCTCACCACTAACTTTAAAGTTTACCTTAGCCAAATGTTTAAAAAGTAGTATAAAGCCACTATATCATGCAATCCAAGATTAAATCCTAAATAGTTACTCCAAAGATATCTTTACCACTTTTGAAAGGAATTCCTCTACTAAATAGAGGACCCTCCCCCCAAAAAAAGAAAGATTGTAATAAGCAATACTATTCAAAGCAAAATATAATAGTACTATCTAGAGGGAGACTATTATTGTTCCCAAGGCTTGTCCTGCATGGTTGCTTCCTGTTATTCTTATAAGAAAGCTAACAATGCATAATACGACAAAGAATTCTATTTTTTAGCCTACTTGTCACAGAGCCTAATGGTGAATTGAGGTGAGAAAAGTGACTATCACTGTCACTGGGAATCACTGTCAAGAAGAAGGCAACAACCAGTTGGCCAATATGATTCTATTCTCAGTGAATCAGTTGTGCTCTCAGGCTACAGTTTGAACCTTCCTACTGCAGGACTGAATTTCTCAAAGATGTGACACATTAATATTTTCATATGGCTATGTGTATTTTGATTTAAAGCGTTTTACCACAAATGGCAAATGTCAGTTTTAATCTGTAAAATATTAGTTAAAGGTTCAGGATAGAGAAATCAGTTTTCTTTTTTTTTAAATCACTACTAATTGTCACTGAATCAGCAGAATGTACTATCTTATCAACTTGTAGAAGTCATGTAATTTCCCTAAAGTAAAACAGTTTCATAAAAGATAAATGGCTTTTGGTCAGAGTTATATAAGATAGCGCTAGCAGAGTCTATGATATGCATCATTTTGACATGTATATTCTATACTACTTTAGTCTGTAGGATTAGAATGGGGATATTGAAGAAATATAAAGCTGATACATACATTCTGACAGGACCTTTATTATAAATATTCATTATATGCATTTTTTACCCTTGGTTTACCCTTGAAACCTATTTTTCCCCTTAATGTCTGATTTCCTGGCTTACGTGATATTGTAAGTATAATTGTTGCAGCTTTTCCTGACTTCAATGAAGCTCTAGAAATTCAGGCTCATTTACAACTAAATAGGTCTATGGCATAGCCTTGTTGTGATTGCAGATGTGATGTATATGCGATATACCATAAGGTGATTCACTTGTTTTGGCACTGTTTAGTATGCAAACTTACAATTATGGACAATATAAAAACAATGACAGTATGCATTTCATGATGCATGCATAAATGTCCTAGATAAACCATTTTTTCCCTGCAGAAGGTGAAAGGTTTTGCCATAGAATTAGTTAATAAATTTTATTAGTGAAGTGCCATGAATTTCACTAGGACATGTGCAGAGAACATTATCATGGATATCAGGAACTCTGCTTGACTGAATCAGAAGAATTTGTAAAAATATGCTTCCCCGGTAGGATTAGTCTTTTTAAAATGAATTCCAGTTGAAGCCTGGAGACACATTTATGCTAATGTATTAATTTAGAACCACATTTTATGTTAATGTATTAGTTTTAAAAGCTTTATGAATATAATATTACTTCCTATGGAAGAACCTGTATTTTTTAATAACACAAATACTTATTTCTATTTATTTTGAATATAATCAGTATTAAAGTGATTGGCTATATAAATTTATTATCTCTTCAGTGAAATTAATTAAATCCAAAAATCTAAACTTTTGGACACAGAGATAATCCATATCATAATTAGACCCTATGTCAATCAAGCATTGCAAATTCTTTTTCAAGGAAAACAAACATAAGCCTCCAAATTTTTGAGAACATTGTCCCATCCAGTTTTATACAAATGATCATTTATATATTGAAGGAAAGGCTAAGCTTGATTCTGAGTATTTTGGTATATTTTTTTCTAGCTGATAACTAGCCATCTTATAAAATTATGCTTCTGATAACCTAAGCTGTACACATAATCAATTTTAATTAGAACAATCATTTTTAGCAGGCAGAATTATAAATATTGACCTTGGAAAGTTGATTTCAAATGCAATATTTAGTTACACCAAAGATGTCCAGGTTTTTCAACCCAATTTTCCACTTGGTTTGATTTCAGTGCTGCAATTTTGCAAAGGTCATGCAGAATTAGTTATTCTGCTAAATGTTAACCCCAAGAATACATTGGCTTGCCTTTCTTTCATTACAATTAATTCAGTAAACAACCTATTATGCATCTTCACATACTTTTCTTTTCTAGACATCTCCATTACCTTGTTTATTTATTTAGTGTATGTTAGTCTCCATTACTAATCTATAAAGTTAAAGAACTATTATTCTTTAGCAATTTGGAAGCCACTTTGCCACTGAGGACTTCATTTTTAAAAATCTGAATACATGTCTCCTGCTACATGTACAATGTCAGCAAAAGAACATAAAACATACAAATATCTGATGCAAGATTTTGTCCAGGGACTTTAAGACTATGATCTTCTGAGGAAATAGTAGCCATCAGAATTCCAGCTCCAGTAAGTTTAGAAATAAACACCAACAAAACAAATTGACTTTTCAATCTAGAAGTTCATGGAGAATTATACCAAACTAACATCCTTCTCTCAAGCAGCACTCATCTCTTTATTTCATGCCCATAAACATTATCCCTGTACATTTTGGAGCCTAGGAAGCATTATATATCCATTTTTGCATGAAAAATGCATTTTTTTAATTTGGAAAAAATGCCCATCCACACCCTAAGATCATGTAAATATTTTTGGTGTTGGATATGAGCACTACCTCTGACCCAATTCTGTTAATAACAGTCGCTATTCCCTTTCTTATATGATTTTCTTTACAAAGTAGAGAATTGGATGGGGTCTCTGCTGTTAAGTGTCATATTCCAGTCCATTTCAGTTTGTTGATTCTCAGGGTTTAAATATTCATCTTGACATTTCTATGCTGATAAAATTAAGGTTGCCTTAGCTCACACTATAAATGATTATGTACATATTTTATAGCATCAAATTTTCCTATTATCTTTGGATAATCAGCAACTGGATGTCCTTTCAGCTTTAATTCAGCCATTTTACAAACACCCATGTTATTCATACTTGCCTTCTGTACTTCCCCAGCAGCTCATTGGATATCTTCCATCCTAAGTGACTCGTCTACAATAGCATATTGACATTGTTCTGTTTATGTATATCTGTATGGTTTTCTTAATAAAAATATTGGAGCAAATGTGCCATTTTCTTCAGCAGTGCATCCCATGCCTGCGATGGGCAATCAGGGTAACTCTGGAAGTGTAATTCTCAATATTATAATTCATAGTGTTATTGAGAAATACATATTCCTTCACCATTTCCAATGAATAATGGAAAGCTATTCTTTCATCCTTAAGATAACTTTAGCAAGTCACAGAATAGTTCAATTAAAATAAAGAAGAAATTTGTCATTGATGCCAGTGACAAATGGACTTGATCTTTACAGTGATATTTATATATTCTTTACAATAGTTAAGTGATTTACACTGTCATTTACATATTTTAAAAATATTTTTGTGGTTTCTTTCACTCTTAAAAAATGGTAAATAGATCATGCAATATATTAAAGCCTTGTGAGTCACATCTACAACTGTGTAGTATATATCCAACTTTCAGTATTATTTTTTTACAGAAATGTAGCACATACTTTCAGAGTCCTGCAGATTTTCAATAGCTAAAAGTAGCCTTGTCCTGTCTTCTGGATCTTTGATGTTAAGTTCAATTAAATGCTTTTCATGTAGATCTTTCAAATCTTCTAATGTCTGATAGCCATTTAGCAAAAGGGTTGATAAATAGTCCTAGAAGGGAAACATTTAAAATTTCAATTGTAATAAAGATTGACATTTACTTTCATGGAGTGCAGGATGGCCAAAAGGGCAGAGAGGAGTGAGGGAGACGGGGGGGGGGGGAGTTGAAAAACATGCTGCAATCGTAAAAGCAGGTGGGCTGTTGCCAAGTGCATGAATTTTGGTAATGTGACCACAGGGTACTGCAATGCCCACAATTTTGAGGACTGGTCATAACTACCATTAGTTCAGTGCTTCATAATTTCAATCACTGAACAAATGGTCACTAAAAGAGTACATCCTAATTTGTACACAATAACATTATCATCCTTGAAATAAAGTTCTTTGAAGTTGTGATGTATTGGTCAAAATGTGTTGAAACTCATCAATACTATCCCTAGCATAAATAGCACAAATATAACTAAGGCTAGTAACTTACTATATACCTTCTATATTAAAAAGAGTTTTGTGAAAGCCTTAATTAATTGTATAGGTAATATCTACAGGGCCATTTATTGCTGACTACAGCATATGGAAAACTGAGACTTAGAATGTAAGAGAATATATGGTAAAGAACACAAATTATCAAATGAAAGGACAGGAAAGAAAAATGTAGACTGATTGTAAAAACAAGAGAAAATAATGGATATACTAGAATTAAGATATTTTTCTAGAGCGGAAAAAATGAAGACATGCAAGAAAGTGAATGTATAGATACAGTTACGAATGACAGGATTAAAATATATCAGGATGTAGGAATCATCTAGACTATGTGGGCGTATATGACAGCAGAAATCCAGAGACTGGTGATAGTTGCACGCTACACACACACACACACACACACACACACACACACAGAGAGAGAGAGAGAGAGAGAGAGAGAGAGAGAGAGAGAGAGAGAGAGAGAGAGAAAGGGAGAGAGAGAGAGAGAGAGAGAGAGAGATTAACAGATCCCACCTACTCCCACCCTCTCACCCTATGAATATATATATACTAATACACACAAGCACTATGATCCAATTGCAGATGGACAGGGTGGGAGGAGGGGGGAATATGTTATTCGAACAACCACTTCTACTGTGATGCTCCCTCATTGGAGCCTCAAGCTAACTGGCAGAGCCAGGTCTTTAGGCTCTTATGAAAGGTCAGGAGGGTTGGGACCAACCTCACACTGGGGGCAAAATGTTCCAAAGGGCAGGTACAGTGGCAGAGAAGGCCTTTCTCCTGGACCTCACTAGCCAGAATAATCAGGCTGACAGGTCCCACAGCATGTCTTTCTGCCAGCAAGGGTAGGATGGGCTAATCCCAGTAGGATGAGATGGTCTCTCAAGTAGCCTGGACCCATGCTATGAAGAGCTTTAAAGATGATTACCAACACCTTGAATTGCAACTGGAAGTAGACTGGCAATCAATGGTATTACATGAGCAATTTCTTTGGGCCTCTAGAACTGTCTGTGCCATCACACTCTGCACCAACTGTAGCTTCTAAATGCTGTTCAAGGGTAGCCTCATGTAGAGTGCATTACAATAATCCAACTGTGAGATAACTAGGGCCTGAATGACTGAGCACAGGGATATCTGATCCAGGAAAGGCTGGAACTGATGCACAACCTGAAATTTTGCAAAAGCTCTCGTAGCCACAATTGTCACCTGCTCTTTATGCTGGAAATGCAAATCCAGGAGAATGCCCAAGTTGCAGACCGGATCTATCTGGAGTAGTGCCACCTATCCAGAGACAAAGTCCCAGATCTCGGAGCCCTATACACCCAAAGCCATTCAGCCTTGTCAGTGTTCAGTCAGAGTCTGTTGTCCCCCATCCAGGCCCCACAGCCTCCAGGCACCGCAACAGGGCAGCAACGGCATCACTTGGGTCATCAGGAGTGGAAATATAGAGTTGGATACTGTTGGCGTACTACAGATACCTCAACCCATGGTGATGGATGATCTCACCCAGAGGTTTCATGTATTTAAGTTTAAAACTATGTGTGCATATGGAAAATGAATGACTCAAAAACATATTAATTTGATTAATTATGATAAAAGATTGAGAATCAGTGAAAGATGCAAAGATGATTAGCTGATATAAATAAGGGATAGATACTTATTTGATAGAATCAAGAATTTTGGGGGGGAAATGACATGTAGAAAAGAAACAAAGAAACCATAGTGAATGCTACCTTGTTATTTATATAACAATCAAACTGAGTAAAATCCATGTATTCCAATTTAATTTGAAACAAAGTAATCCCCCAAAGGGGTGGAAAATGTTATATTAGTCTAAAGCAAGCCATGGGCATAAACAGCAATTTAGAACTGAAAAACAAAACTAAAAGTGAAAAATAGCTGAAGTGTACATATTTCCAGTTTTAGCTAACCTGGAGATGGATTTGCTCCAAGAATTCCTGAAGAGAATTAGGCTTGGCCCTTTTACTTTTCTTGTGTGGTTTTATCTTTCTGGGTGCAGATTCCTCTTCTGTAATCAGATCCACGTAAATAAATTTGAAGTTTCCAACCTTGTTGTTTAGCAGTCCAGTCCACATGCCCATTGGGGTTTTACAGATAATGTCAATTATATCTCCTTTCTATAAGAAGACCATGAGAAAAATAGAATATAAAACAAAGAATGTAACGAAATAACAGATGATTGCTGATTAATACTGCTGGGTTTTTTTCTATTGAAAGAAGAGTAAAGAAAAGTGAACAGGCAACTCAATACTTAATATATATTTTCTATTTTTAAGTAGATCTGCCAACAAATTAACCAAGCCAACAGGGAGTTGGGCAGTTAAGAAATAGGACAGACAGACAGACAGACAGACAGACAGACAGACAGACAGACAGACAGACAGACAGACAGACAGACCAAGAGCATGGACCAATACAAAATTTATAATTCAATAGAAATTAACTTAAAAGAACATTTTCCTGCATTTTAAAAGCACCAGGAAGCTTAACCTCTACAGGATACTATAATTTTCATGCAGTGAAAAGACCACAGCAAAATTTAAAAAAAAACCCAATGTACTATTAAAAGCTTTGCATTTTCCATAGTAAACATTAGTAACACAATGTACAACTCACAGTAGTGCACACAATTGAATTAACTGCCTGCAAAATAAAGTGCATAATATACATCCTACTTACTTATATCAACTTTAACTTTCCCAGTACGACAGAATTAAAGGAAAAAAACAACAATCCAAGCAGCAACTTACTACACAGGCAGGTATTCAAGAATGAATACTAGTCTTGTCTTCTCCCACCCCCTTTGCTATCAACATTTCACTCCTACATCATCCCATTCAGATCAAGCCAATAGAAATATAATTATAATGCTGTTATGAAGGTTGGATTAGGTAAAGTTTGGGAAAAAATAATCTAATCACAAGTCACAAAAACAATAGTCCAAGTGCAGCTGAAACACTGGAAAAACTGCTCAGATTTATAAAAATTTGGCTCAACTTAGAAACAAAACTTTAGAAATACACATTTTGATTCAAGGTGGAAACAATTGAGTGGATGCTTCAAAGTCAAAATAATTTGCACAATCCTAGTTGGGTGGGAAAAGAGATTGGTGGAGGACAAAGCAGAAAAAGAGAATTGCCATCTCCATGTACAAGTAAAAATGGTCCAAAGTATTTGAGTTAGCACATTTATTGGTTTTGACTTGATCCAAGACATGTAGATTATCCCATACTTGAAAACACTTGCATTAAATTATTACACTTTTGGAATGCCTGTGAATTTTCCCTTCAGCTAGTTTCACATCACTGATAAGCTCAGGAAAAAAAAGTAATTTAGGCAGAAGTCTCTTTTCCCCAGGTTAAAATTATTACTTTGTTATTCCTAGTCAGGAGTGAAACTCTTAATCACACCTTCCTTCGCTGGCGACACAAACACAAGCATCATCTTGTTTTTGTTAGTATTGTATGGAAAAGTGAAATACCCCCTATTGCTTTCACAGCTGTAGGTGAAGTAATATTATATAGCACTGTCTTTGGAATCATCTGTGAACAGATACTAGCAAAGAAACTGCAACAGGATTAGTAAATAGATCTATAAAAGCTTAAAGCACAAAGTCATTAATATATCTGTAGAATAAAGAAATCTTGCCTTGATTTTTAGGGAGTCTGAATCATAAGGACTGGGAGTGAAGTCTGTGTGTACTCTGGCTCTGCCACAGAATGGTCCCACATAACTGATTTCTTCATCAAACTTTAGGCTGTCTCTGTTGCTTGTTCCATCTGAACAACAAGTTACACCACCTGAAAGCAATAAAAATGGTTAATTTTTGTATAATGTCTAAGATGGGTACCATGTAAAACCTGTCAAGAGATAGAATTATAAATAAAAATCTTTACTACAAATAGCGTCAGCCTATTTTTTGTGGGGTAAGGTGAGATAGTATGCAACTCCTATTCCTATCTCTATATGCTATGTGTTTACTATGATATCAGCAGTGTTAATATTCATTTGTCAAACCAATAAGCTTTTTCTACAATGAATAGGAGGTCCTGAGTTTTTCTTCAACTCAGATAATTTGAATGCTTCAAGAAAGTGAGTATAATTTACTATATATAGCACTGGAATAGTTTTATTGAATTTATGAGACTTAGTACTACTTAAGTTTGGCTAGATCATTTCCCATAATTATTCATGCATACCAGAGACTAATTATTTCTGAGGATGTGTTAATAGATGAAGAATGTGATCCTCAAAGTCCACAAATCAGAAACACAAATGTCATTAAAATGATCAAAGCCTGAATTGGCAAAAAGTGATGTGAGGACTAGAGTGTATATCTTCCTCAAGGCTGAAAACCAATGACATATATTTTAAATATATTATTTAAGCAATCAACTGTTGAATATTTCTTCTAAATTCAGGCATATGGGAATGAGTTTTTACTGTACATGCTACTGAGTATACTTTTAGACACAAGGACTTGGATATGCTGCAGAATGAAAGTTTTAGTTTCAATGGTTCTGTTTTTGGTCAGAACGGAACAATCTTGCTTCAGCATATTTAACTAAACATTGTAGTATTCCATTCAAATGCTCTTTTGATAGCAGTGATACTGTGAATATATTTTCTCCAAAACAGCATACATAACAAGCAAATAATTATACCCTACGCATTTGTTTAAATATATCTGGGAGAAGACTAAATAGACTTGCTAGACCATGATATTTCTGAAAATGTTAAAAGGAAATGAAGTTAGGCAACAGGAATTAAATTCAGAAGTAGGGCAACGATAAAATAAACATGTGCTTTCTTTTGTGACAACAGGATTTCAAAAGAAACTAGTTAACCCATCACCCATTGGGTCATCCTACTTTCCATATATAATATAGGCTGGCACTGTTTTCTCTCACAACACTGAGCAAAAACCTATTGAAACCTCCTTGGTTGACATGCTGAACTGCCTACTACTTTCTTTGGGGTAGGCGGAACAAAGGGATCCATAGACCATCCCTGGTCTCCATCCTGGCATGTCTCCAAGGGTCCTGTCCCTTCAGAGAGACGAGGATTCAGCCTTTGACTGCTAGTGGCCCTCAGCCAATCCTAACTTGCCAGCAGACATCTCCTTTGTCCTTCACTTGCTGCCCTCTGCTATTAAGAGATTTTAAGTTTTGGCCCTAGTTCCAAAACAGTTGATCACCACTTGCCCATTGGGCTCTGCTACCAGTCGGGGGCCAGAGGGAGGTAAAAAAGAGTGTTCCTCCCATCTTCTCTTATGCCATGCAACTTACAGATTTCTGGGAAGTTTAGTGTGGCGCTAAAGTGGTTACAACTTTGCCATGCTTTAATCCTACAGGAATAATGTGTTCTTCATTTTGGATGCATTCTGTAAATTAAACAATTTGTGGTACTTTGGTTCAAAAATTGATATTCTATGATGCACTGTTTTGCCCAGTTGAAGGTTACAAACATACACAAGAATTTTAATAGCATATGAATGTTAGATGTATCTGGTTGCAGTGAACCTTGTTCTGAATTAAACTGAAGTAGAGGAATAAAATTAATCTAAGAAACATGAATTTATATTGCACAAATGCCTCCATGCACTAATATAACATATATACTATATTGTTATAGGATAGCACATAGTGTTTAATGATGAGATAAAATACAAATGTTTAAGCAAACTTTACGGTGGTTTAATTCTTCAGTAGCCCATTTCATAGTATTAATACAATTCAGACAGTCCTTTTTTTTCAATTGTAACCTTTCAATGATTTCTTGTAACTGCTTTTCTCTGTCTTTTTTTAATTGCAGAGAACCCACTAAAGAGAGAAATATGTTTAGAAGTCCTAGAAATTCATCTGTTTGGAAGTATCACATGATTGGTTTCAAGATACGTTTAGTAATGTGAAGAGCTCAGTAGAGATGTAAAAAGAGAGGTGTAAAAACATTGCATGCATTAACCATTCTCTGTATCAATTGCTAGCTTTAGATGGTTGATTTTGGTTTAATTGTTTTACTTAGGCACACATAGAAGGACACTTAATCTAGGTATAACAAATGCATTTGGGGAAGGAGGAAATAGGAACAAGGATATTGGCGGGGGGGAGGGTCGTGGTAGCAGCTGGATACCCATAAAATCGGGAAATGGACAGACTGATTGGATAGGCTACACTTGAAGCCCAGGACGCCAACAGCAATGATGGCTAAAAGACAGAAAAAAGAAAGGAGCTGAGAAGATTGGAGAGGTAAATGGGACAGATGAGTATGCTATGCTTAAAAGCTAGGGTATCAGCAGTTGTCTAAATTAATATAGGAAAAGGTATTGCTGGCATAGAAGAAGAGAGGGAGAAATAAGATTGAATCTGTCTTGCCCAAATTATTCCACATTTTATTTCATCCACAATTCAAAAGAAACTGAATGGTCTGGATTTCAGGTCTGCCAAACTGTAGACAAACCTTTATAGTGCAACAGAATTCCAAAATACAAAGGGCATATTTTTTTCCATCTGAAGTAAAATACATTTTCTGTTTCATGCAAACCTTTAGAACTGCCTGTTAAAATTATTAGAAATAAACACCTGCAAAATATTATCCTGTATTTGAGCATTTGAACTGGCAGAAGCCATGTTTATTTGAAAATATGATTGACCTAGACCTAGGGCATGAAAATTGAGTTGGTATGTCAGTGAACCATTCTGCTTTAGAATAAAGAATTACTTAGGTTTTTTTAAAAAAAAAAACACAAGCAAACATAAAATGGCATGCTTTGGTGTCATTAATCAACTCTGTGAGACAGAATGACAGCATAAAAGGTTATATAAGAATTTCTCAGTAAAATATATCTTAGTAAAATCTCTACCAGTTTTTGCTACTTGACCACTGAGTCCCACCCTACAATAGCTCATCCATAATTTTTATGTGTATTGACAATCAGATAGAACAGGGGGCTAACATGTACTTCTTATTGATATACAGTAATGTAAGAAAAAGAATTTTAGATACCATGCTCATGACTAAAGCTCACCCTCAGAGTAGTAAGGCCCACTTCCAATAACATGTATAAGGATTGTGCTATTTAGTTGAATTTATTTTTCCACCCACATAATATTTCGTGGCCAAGAAACCAGGAAAAATCAGCAAGGTATTCTGTTCTTCAAATGCTTCATTTTATCTTTACCAAATGTGTCTTGTTGTATTGTGGCCAAAAATTTGTGTTTCATCAATCAAAAGCACTTCGTCCCCCAACATTTCAAACTAATTCAAACATACTTAAGTTTAGACAATGACTTTTGTAATGCAATTGAGTAAAGATTATAGTCTGACAACTCTTACATGCAGAATATTGCTGTATAAGCCATGTTGTATTGCAGGTGATCGGACAACAACTCCAGGGTCAGCTAAAATTTTGAGGAGCTCCTTTGCAGATCTGTGCATTCTGAATTGCCGATTTGGCCATTTTTGCACAGATTTTTTTCTTGGTCTCCTGAATTTTGCCAAGTTTTATATAACCTTCATTTCTTAGCATTGTTACTCCCTGTTGAAATAGCAACCTGGGAACCTTTTACAAGTAAACCTCAACTTACAATATAGCTGTTCATTTAGCAACTGTTTGAAGTTACAAGAAGACTGAAAAAGTGACTTACAGTATGACCAATCCTCACATTTATTATTATTGCAGCATTCCCATGGTCACATGATCAAAATTTGGGTGCTTGGCAACCGGCATGCATTTATGATGGTTGCAGCATCATGGGGGAGTCATATGATTACCATCCCAATGAGCTTTCGAGAAGCAAACTCAGTAGTGGGCACTGGATTCACTTAATGACTGCATGATTCACTTAACAGCTGTAATGATTCACTTAATAATCATAGCTAATATGGTTGTAAAATTGGGCGTGACTTACTTAACTGCCTTGCTTAGCAATGGAAATTCTGATCACAGTTTTGGCTGTAAATTGAGGAATACTGTACAGTTTCTTTTGATGTCTTTTATATCCTATATATGCTTTGTAAGAACACGGTGCTTCATTTTTAATTGTTCAGACACAACTTAGAGATTATGCATTTTCTCACCTTTAGAATTGTCTTCCCCTGGCTAATTGTAGATCTAATAAATCAATCACCTTTTGTGATATTATTAATACTTTACACTTGTAAAAAAAATAGTAGTGAATCAGTTTGAAGAATGTCCCAAGTACTACATTTGCCATATCTATTTTTTATTGTGAATCTGTAATATGCATACAAAAATAGCAAGTCTGCATTGATTTTTATTATTATTATTACTCAGAGAGCATACAAACTTCTTCTCATTTATAGAGTCACTAAAAAAACATTAGATTGCCTGGAGGACATGACTTTTGCATGGAAAAGACTGGGATATTTACTTGTAGAATTCCCTACCAGGCTGATTATTTACAATTTCTGGACTTGAAAAGGGACTGTGTTATTTTCAGGCAAATTATTTGAATAAGGTTAATATTTTCAGTCAGTTACACGTGCACATATACTTTCTATACAATTATTTTTTTACTTACTTGAAGAACTTTGGCCGCTATTAAGACTATAGAGGCTGTCCATGGAGTCACTTGCCTTCATAGAAGCTGTGGTCGGTTCTCCTCCAGGGTCACTGTCCTTATTTGAAGTAGAAAAGCTTTTTCCTCCTTCGTTCTTGAGAACCAAAGACAGAGAGAGAGAACTTTTTTTTTAGATGTTGCATTTTATTACACAATATCCACTTTTTAACTTAAGGCATTTTCATTAATTAATGGCTTTCAGACAAGGAAGCATTATAACAGCAAGATTTTACATGGTCATTACATACTATTTGATAAATAATTGTGTAACAATAGCTTCACAAGAACTTTGTATAATGTCAATTACTATTACTAACAGCTCTGTTACTAACTCTTAAATAAAGCTGACCCAATTTTTTCTTTTCATTAAATCTTAAAACAAATTGGTTTCTTTGCATGAAAGTCTTAGTATACTTAAGATTTTTTTATGGGAAATCATTGAATGTAGTCTTTATTTTTCCCACAACAGGCTGCATGTAGGACTTGTGAACATGTATTTTACTTACAGAGGGAACTTGGGTGGTTATTTTCTGTCCTTTGAATAAGAATCACTAGCATTGTTTTCTTTATCAGAACATCCTTGTGGCATTTCCAGAAACCATGCACATAAATTTTGTAATTTCTTTCTTCAGTCCTTCACAATATATTTTTAGAACTGGCAATATTTATATATTTTGAGATACATATCTTAATGAATAGTCATTTTCTATTCTGCCTACCTTCTGCTAGACTCATTTTTTTTAAAAATTCCTCACAGCCTTCTTTAGTACTTTCAACAAATCCTGACCTTTCATTTTACAGACTTTCTCTGAGTCATTTCCACATTATTTTTTTTATTTTATTTTTTATTATATCTGTTTTATACTTTAATTTGAACAAATATATGGCCCATGCTATATGCGTACCTTGTTGGGTATATATATTATAAAATTCCACAACTACCTCATAGGAGGAATAAGTAGATCGACATAAATTTCCTCTGAATATGTTCTATATGCATTTTTGTTGTTCTCAGAAAATTTACTAGACTCATACAGTACAGATGTAACCAGTAAGATGGCTGCTTTTATGAATATTTCCATGAAAGGAATTGTTTGAATCAAGAGGTGTGCAAGAAGGAATAACATCCATAAGTTATATACAACATATTATTCTTTATGCAGCTTCTTCCTCCCACATTCCAATGCAATTTTAGTTCCACAACATAAAAAAGTGTCTGTGAGATTGTAGAGAAGGAAGGACAGAGGCAAGAAAAAGTCTTAAGCATCTCTTTCTGCTTCTCCATCTGTTAGAATTATATCACTAGTTTTGGGCTGCATGCCTTTCCAACATGATGTCCTTACACAGAACCTCCTGAGTATTCATTAAAGCTGTGATTATGAGTTTTATCTGATTTCTGAAAAAAAGTTACTTATATTTGAAAATTTGGAGTCTGAAATTGGTCATTTGGGATAATCTGGATAGGAAGGAGTTATGTTTCTCTTATCTTTGGAGAAAGGTATGCCCTGGGAGGAAGTTATGGTTTGCATAAAAATCAAATTTTGACTACATCCTCAAGTATGGGGAGAACCAAACATGGAAAGACAGAATTTTTTGTTGTTGCATGGTTGTAGTGTGAGAGTATCTAAGAAATGTAAATAGAGGAATATCCCTCGAGGACCTAATATTTAGTCAATGGGTTATCCACAGAAGGAATTTTTTTTGCTATAACACAATTACTTTGCTTTTTAAAATTTGGCTCAATGGAAGGTATTTATCAAAAAGTTAATCTAAGCTGATGACATATCCAGGACTTAGCAGCAAAGAACTTAAAATTCAGGCACCTTATACTAAACCTTAAATTCATTTCGTATACCATATACTTAGATATGGAAAACTGCAAGTATGCAAGCAAGCTACAACAAAATAATGGTCTGGCTTGACTAAACTAAAGTGTGTTATCTGTCCTCTTCTTGCTTTGTCGTTTTAGGGTATTTTTGTTTCAATCTTTTTGAGTAAGTAGATGATGTAGTGGAATTGTAAATATATGTGAATTGTATAATTAGAGCCATAGTTGCTGTAGTTGGCCAAATACTCATTTTATAGAAAGGTAAAATTATGAATTATATATAATTTGCCAAGAACCTGCATAAAAAACAACAACAAAAAATTGGAGCCTGAGCCTCAGAGTGCAAAACAGTAAATAAAAAAAAAGATTACCATTTCCTCTGAAAGCGCCCTAATGTACTTTTTACCCATCTTTTTCTTCATAGTCATGGAAATGGCTCTCATCTTTTTTCCAATGCTTCCTCCATTATTGGGTTTGTTTTGTCTCAATTCTGTGCCATCACATGTAGCACATACTTCATCTAGCTATTTAAAAAGAGGGCAAGAAAAAAAAGCTTTTAATAATTGTATACACAAACACACACATACATACATACTGTGTACACAAACACACACATCAACTATCCATAAATAATTGCAGCTGTCTGCAATGAGAATTGTATCTACCCGCAGGTTTCCACATGAATCAGAATCCTGTAATCCAGGGGTGTCAAACTGCTGGCCTGCGGGCCGGTTTCATCATACCGAAGCCGCGCCCAGCCCATTGCTGGCAATGCAAAAAGAGTCACGATACATCGCAACAAGTCACGTGCTATAATATCAAGCTTTCTATTTTATTCAGTGATATTATAATGAGAATCATATGCTGGATTCTACATGGCAACATATCACCTGAAATAGAGTCCCATTTCTATCATAGCAAGAGTTTCATCAGTAAGAATCCACAAATGCAGTCAAAATTTTTCTACTAGAAAACATTTTTTTTGCTTCAGCGAGAGAAGAATGTAAAAGAGATTGCCAAATAAATAAATAAATTCATAATGCCCGAGTAACTCCAGAACCTGCAAGAGAAATATAATGCAAGGCATTTGGTACAAGAGATTTGTTATCACAACAATCCCTCTTCATTTCTTTAAGGGGCTTTGAACTTATTTTAGTAACAGAAGATCTTGACTTCTCCCACTAGACGAGGAATAAAATTTGGCAGAGTAGCAAAATGAACCAACAGTTGTTGGTTTTGTTAAGATTCTTAGGTTCTGACATGCAATATGATCTTAGCATTTCAAGATCCCCAAAACAGCAAGCACTAGTATAATTAGCAATGCCATAGGCACTTTGATGTTAAACATCAAACTTGTTGTATTTTCATTATGGATAAGGTGGAGTGGGGAGGGGCAATTTTTTTCTATAACAAAAGACTGGGAGAAAAATATTTTTTTCTTTGTTTAGAAGTCATGCATTTTACTCAAATGGAGCTAAGTTGATTGTTTTACAAAATATGACTTCCATAATATGTTGAAAAGTCAAAGGGATGTGATATAAATGAACTTGACTGCACAATATACAAACCTCAGATGAATCATTTGGTTTTGATGTTGAGTGATGTCTGCGATGGTCAAATTTCCCAAAGCTGCTTGACCTCTATAAAAAGGAAATCAATGCTTATAGATACTGGATGCTGTTGTTATCTTTAAAACTGACTCACTATAATCTGGAAAAATTATTTGTCATATATTCAAGGATTACTAGTAAAAAACAATCTTAGATAAAGCAATCAGACTTTTGCAGGAACAGAAATTGCAAGTACTCTAATTTTGGATGCAAATTGCTGAGCAGGTAATTTCAATTACATTCACCAAATGAAGTAGCATACAGTATTGTGAGGCTATATTAATTAGGTAAGTAATAACAACCGTATTTCTGTGCACCATACAGATTCACTTTTGGTGAGATGGGTGGTTATACAAATTTCATAACAAAGCATATGTTCACCTTATTGCCAAGCAGTGTCATAATTTTAGGAAATAAAAATAATTAAAATAATAGTGATTTTAAAGTAAAAATTATAGATTCATTGCCTATATAATGAAAATCATAGCATACTTTAATCTATTTACCAATCATTTCTTTGTCATCTTTCATATCTTCCATGTTGATACTGAAAGTGTTTTATGCCAGGGGCTTAGAGAGATTCTTGGCATTTCAGTCTCTGTGTAACAGAAGTAGTGATCTGAAGAATGGTAGTTATACAATTGATGCTTACTGTGCATTTTACAAAGTAGCATCCTTGCAGAAATTTCAGTTTAGAAGATGTTTCAGCCTACTCATATAACACACATTTACTATCTTTGTTAAGTCCAATTTCTTTTATATTCTTTAAAACTAAAAAATGTTGGCAGAGTAATTGGTAAGCAGCATAAAATTATAATGTCAGCATTATATAACTCACAATCATATATAGACTCTGCTTCCTAGTTTCAGCTTTAGTGTGAGTTTTTATTTTAGTTTATAGACCACATTAATCTCTAATTTTCAGAAGCATAAAAATAATTTTGCAAATGGGGATCTTTGTACATCTAACTGAAGTAGGGGAATGTTTCTTTAAAACAAACTTACTTTAAATCTGCCAAACTTACTTTAAAGTATTATTTATGGTAAGTACAAACACACAAACATATCCAATACACATAAGTTGTCTAGAGAGTATTATTTTGAATTTGAATTTGAATTTGAATTTTATTATATTTATACCCCGCCCTTCTCCCAGAGGACTCAGGGCGGCTTACAGCCAGTTTAAAAACAACTAATACAATACAATACAAAATTTAAGAAAATGATTAAAAATAAATATTTAAATAGGCCGCTTCTACTAAAATTTAGTTAAAACCAATTTAAAATACCCCTAGGCCAGTCCTGCCCGCTGAAACAACCAAGTCTTGAGGGTGCGGCGGAAGGAGGGGAGATCCGGAATCACCCGGATCTCTGGGGGCAGCTCGTTTAATTCAAGTATTACAAAAGTAAATTGCCTAAAGTTACTTAATTCTTTCATGATGAGTTAATATCAATTAAGATACAGATTTCTCTTAAATTGCTTGGACTTCACCTTTGCAATTGCAGTCCGAGACATCAAAAACACTGGATGTAATCAGTGGTGGGATTCAAAAATGTGAACAACCGGTTCTCTGTGTAGATGCCGTTTCCGGAAATCCATTCTGGGCCTGGGCAACAAAAAATTAGCTCCCGGTTCTGCCAAAGTGGTGTGAACCGGCTGAATCCTACCACTGAATGTAATTACAAATTATGTGCCTGACATGCAGTATAAAATGATAAAGTCTATGTCCATGTGTAGACAAAGCTGCATATTAAGCCTGAGACTGCAGTTTGAAGTACATTCATGTAAAATTAAATTCAGTTAGATTTCCTGTCAAGGATATATGTTTAGTATTCAGGATTTTTTTTTTCTTAATTACACTTACTTGACTGGTTTACTGAAAGCCAAGCTAACCATGAATCTGATGAGGTAGCAACCATCGGTTCCTAGGCTGGAGAGAAATTTACAGAAATATGCCTCAGTGGTTCAGCTCAAGGCCACCAAGTTAACAGCCATATGTCTGTTAACTGAGAAAGTTAGAAGGAAAATGCATAGAATGTAAAGTTTGGAGCATATACTATTAGAAAGCTTTACCTTCTTCGCTTTGCAGAAAACAAACCATTTCTCCCTCTGTGGTTTTAGATTCTGCCTGAAGTAGAATCTAACTTAGCCATGTTGTTGTATATGAGAGTCTTTGGCCAAGTAATCGAGTTGCTAAGTAAGGGATTAAGTGTCTGGAGAACTGCAATTTACTGCCATGTCCTGATATGAAGGGTGACCCAATGATATTAAGAGCATGCAAGTACTTAATAAGGAATCTTAAATGAAAGGCATGATTGTGATTGATGTTGTGAATCCTTTTCCCCCAGACTGTGGCCTCAATGAACATTTCTAATCCTGCAATCTCTTTGGAAAAGCTGTTTCTAGATTCATAAATTGCACTTATGCTTTCCTCTTCCCTGTGCACCCAGGTCTCCCTTCTAATGAATTCCTCATTACTGCTACTGAAAGAAGGGGGGAAAAAAGATATATTTCTTGTACATATTTAATGCCATATCCTTAACGGTAAAAATAATAAATGCAAGATATGTGTGTGTGTGTGTGTATGTATATGTATATATAAATAAATAAATTCTATTCCAGCAAAGCACTGATTGGCTAAACTTTATTTATGCATTTGAAAAAATGAGCACAAATGAAACTCTTGGAGTAATCAGTTAACATTTGTTTAAGGATTTCTATATTGGCCTAGTGACCAGCATCTTGACATCTGATAAAGAACAGCTCAGTAGAGCGCTACAGACACAGGCCCCAGAAATACAGGTTTATCCAGCTGATTTGATACGGTTTGCTGAATTTGTCATTCCTGCTGACCATGCTCCATGATATGGGAAAACAGAAGGTAAGAAGGGTTTGAAATCAGCAATCACCTACCATCCTAATTAACTAGACAAGAAACGAGTCTAAAACATATAAGGAACGGTTGCTGGAATTGGGTATGTCTAGTTTAACGAAGAGAAGGACGAGGGGGGACATGATAGCAGTGTTCCAATATCTCAGGGGCTGCCACAAAGAAGAGGGAGTCAAGCTATTCTCCAAGGCGCCTGAAGGCAGGACAAGAAGCAACGGATGGAAACTGATCAAGGAGAGAAGCAACCTAGA
>NW_015386552.1:82887-125132 GCF_001527695.2 Protobothrops mucrosquamatus
AATGTATTACCTGGATGTCTGGGATGAGGCTACTCACTGGCTTCAGGGGTGAATATCTGGGAAGGATGTGTGAAAAGGAAAAGAATTAAGTGTGTGTTTCTGTGCATATGAGTAAGAGGTTGTACTTTTGTGTGAATAAATACACGGACATTTGCTATCCCAACTTCTAACCTAAAAAACATGCATACCTGTATCAGCTGTTACATGTGAGAGCACTAATAAATTAGAGCAGCTATGCAATTTGTAGTATGGATTATTATTATTAATTAATTAGAGCCAATTTGAGGCCTTTTCACCTCTTGATGACTCTGAGTGGCTTACATATAGAAGAGAAACAATACATATAGAAAGAGAACATGGCAAACCATCAAAACAAACCCTCAATGTTAAAGTTAAAAAAAAATAAAAATAAACTAAAATAGGCTCCACACCATCCTATATTCCAAAGCTTGCGAAAACAACCAAGTTTTTTGTAGCTGATGAAAAAATAGTGGGAGACACCATTCTAGAGAGCAGGCACTACAACAGAGATGGCATGCATCTTAGTTCTCGTAAGAAAATATTATTTGATGGGTGGGACTCAGAGTGCATCTACAGGTAGAAACAATTGGATTGGATGGATTGGATTGATTATAAAAACTGCATGTAACTCACTAACTGGTGAGTTGAAAAAGTCCTACAATCACATTTTCATCTGACATAAAACACATTAACCACCTCTATCTAGAGTTCAGATTGAACTTACATCAAAACAGCATATAATATACATGGAAAATATTGTTGCTTAGCTTGCTACAGTTCTTTATTTTGGATCAATATATTTTATCTTATCATGAAGGTCTCTAAAAACATCAATATGATTGTCAGTCATATATATATTCTATGCACACACACACACACACACACACACAAACCTTTTTAGCTTTTCATTTTCTTCAAATCTTATAAGGATAAAATTTCTATTGAATGAAAATTTATACTGAATGTATAAATAAAATGAACTGATGGTTTTGTGTTGATGTTTATTGTATTATTCAACGCCTATGTAAACATCCTATTTTAGAAGAATACTGAGTTTCCAGATCTCTTTCCAGTATTACATTATAATTCTTTATTTTATTCCTATGTTGCATATCCCAGGAGTTATTAACATCCAACACTGGGCAAAATTAACTGCGCTGCTTATAATGAGACTCAGGACAGCTTTAAAACCTACCTAGTTATGTTATTTTAATTCTCTATGTATCCCAATAATATTTTGTGGAAGATATAGTCTTAATAAGTTTAGTCTGGCTTTTGTATAAGTGCTACTGAAATTGGTAAGGAATGAATAAATAATTAATAGATTGCACTTTTGGTAAATATAGTATTTATTTTAGAAAGGATTGGCTGCTGAGTGAGCCATGACCTTATTATGCCTTAAAGCAAAAGGCAAAGATAGTTTGTGTTCAAATGTTTTATATGTATCAATTGTAAATTAACAACACAAACAAATATATATGACCATCAGGTAATCCACACTTACTAACTGCAATTGGGACCAGCAACTCTTGCTAAGTGACACAGTTTTGAAAAGTGAAACATCACATGACTATATCCAACACACAACATCGCTAAATGTGACTTGCAACTTCCTGCAGGCTTACTCATTGACTTTGCTTCTCAGAAATCAGTTGTGAACGTCGCGATCGTGTGACTGTGGGACACTGCAACCATCATAAATATCTGCTGGTTACCAAGCCTCCTAATCCCAATCATGTGGCCGTAATAGCCACAAATTCGAAGACTGCTAATGTTTCCTTTTTCAGTGCCGCCATAACATCAAACAATTTCTGAACAAGCAGTTGGTAAGCAAGGACTACTTGTAGTCATTTTTATCAACAAAAGTGTTCCTTTGAAACTAAGATAATATCCTCAGACTTCAGTCCTTCCACATTTATTTATTTAGGCTTCAATCGTATGGCCTGGATTCATTTTTTTATTGCAAAATACCGAACCGTCCTTTTGTGTATTTACAACACCAAACAGTGCTGAATGTATATGTTTGACTGAAGACCTGGCATCAGAATAAAAACTCAAAATACTTCTTAGAATCATCTTCCACATGACAATATAGTATCTAAGAATACAGAATACTAAATGACAAAACATGGATACAAGATATACCTTGTATCTGATTATCATATTTCAGCCTTTCAAAAGAGCTATCTTATAAATACTTTCTTTTCCAACAGGAGGTGGGAGAAGGGGGAAAGACATAATAAACATTTTTCTCCAAAAGACAGGCCTATATTATTATTTTGTGAAATAGTTAGGAATTGCAATGGATGTTTTGACTGATGATTATACAGGCACATGCTTTATTGCATGTCCTCTGCAGGACAATAAGATAAGATTGAGTTTATTATTGCACAAGAGATGGAAACATTTTCATTTTGCTTTAAGCTTTTTCTTTCTAAAGTGAGTTCTGAGCAAAATTTGCAAGATTTCAACAAAATAAATTTGAATGAAAAACATCTACATGCCTCTTTGTTGTTGTTCTGTGAAAACTACAAACATAATTTTGCTTTCTATTTCCTTTCCTTTCCAATTTATGTTGCTTTTATTATATTTCATACTACTGTCTGGTTTGGTGGCAACAGTGCCTCAGAGAGAAAGTCCAGAGAATGGTAAGGACAGCCGAGAAGATCATAAGAAGCTCACTCCTGGTATTCAGGAGGCTGCTTATAAGCACTATGTGCTTAGAGCTCAAAGCATTGTTAGAGATCCCACACACCCACTTTATGGTCTGTTTCTGTTGTTCCCCTCTGGGAGGAGGTTTTGAAGTATTTCTAGCAGGACTACCTGATTCTGTAATAGCTTTGTTCCCTATGCCATCCGTCTGGTAAACTCTCAAGATTCGTTTTTCTCGCCATGCACATGTATACATAACCCGAACTAGAATTGTTGTTTCTCTGTGTCATATCATATATGTGGGTATATGCATAATTCTTTATTTATTTATTTTTGCAATATTTATGTAGTGTATATCGGAGGTGGTGACCCTTTGAGAGCTGAATGCAATTAAATTTCATTTTAATGTATGCCGATTAGTGTACATTCAAAGTGACAATAAAGTTTCAGTTCTATTCTATTCTATTCTATTCTATTCTGTTCTGTTCTGTTCTGTTCTGTTCTGTTCTATTGTCTTTCAAGAATAAGTCTATTTCCAGCTAATTCAGGATAGTATACTGTATAGATAATAATATATTTAAAGTTTTTCTCTCCATTCTGCCTGAGTTATAGCATGGTATGTATAGATTCTACTTTCAATTGTTTTATGAAAAAGACTACCACAAGGAATGGAGAACTGAAACTATAAATGGCATATCTAAGGAATGTCATGTTTTGATAATGAGAGCCATAAAATGATCTGGCAGGAAAAATTTTATCAGATATTATGCATGTCTAAAGTTTATGTAGCCCAATTTATTAAAAGACTATAGATAAAGAAATATTGTTAACAGAAGAAACTGATAATCTAATTTAAATCCATTGTATGGTCTTCATTAAAATGATGGAACTTCTTGCATGTTAATATGGTATTAGTGTGAATCATAATGCCGGTTAATTTTATGTTCATGAAATGTAAAGAAATAAGTTCTAGAAGATACTGTTTACATTAGATAAAGATCCAACCTGCCCCTTCAATAACTTTCTTCACATTTTTAACACCTTGAAATAAGAAAAGTTCAACTCTGACTTTTGTTTTACTGCATCCATGCAACAATGCCCTTGACTGTAAGTGATGGCCAACAATTCACTAATTCTTAGGAAGATTTTTTTTTAAGGTATGTGGATAAGGGAGGGGAATTTTACTACTTTTAAATGAATGTTTGATGCATCATTTTGGTTTACCTGATTAATGTGCACAGTAAACTCAGCCGCAAGCATTGTAATGTTTCTGCAAGCTTCCCTAAAGCAAAGCTTAGCCATTAATTCAGTGGCACATGTCAGCTCAGCAGAACAAGGTCACTCTTCTCCTTCAAGGGGAACCTTTTTAGAAATAATAAAACTGACAGAAAGATCTCTTTTGCATGCTTTATATCACCTGAGGTTGAGTGCTGCCATGAATATAGCAGGGCTTATAACAGCTGCAGCCCACAGCCCCCAAACTGGTGGAATCTAGACATTCTGTTATCCTTAAAGTCATTATGGTTTTATGTGAAGATGTGATATACATAATCTTCAATAAACAAAGAATGAGTAAAGGAATAAAGACATTTTTAATTAGGATATTTGGAAGATAAGCTAATGAGTAAAATCATGTTGTTGCAAGTAGAGTAGGAGACTACTAGGAACAAAGGGGAGGAAGGAACTTTGTGGGTGAATAATTCCACAGAGTATAAGCTAAGTGCACTGTTAAGTGCAAATTGAGATTTGTTTTTCAAATACTGGCTCAACCATGATCTTAATTCCTTTGTATAGGAAATCATTCCAAGATTGATAAAAATATTTTATCTCTTTTTGTTACTTCATTGATCAAGGTGTTGCAAAGACACACTGTACTGAGATTTATAAGATCTGCAGACAATTGCTTATTGATTGCTTATGCTGTTGTCCGTAACTTTCTAGGTAGGGTGATCTTGGTTCCATAGTCTTACCTGTAAAATTGGAATGCAGTGTAGAAGTGAAATGTAAAAATATCTTTGAAAAAGATGATATATGGTATAACCTACAATATGAATATCCCAATACATAGAGGAAGCAACCTGAGGTATATAGTATGTAACTAGTGGTAATATTTCCTTTTTAAAACTTACACTTTTTTTCTAAAGGGATTTAATGGTCTAAAAACACAGATTTCCCAATTTAGCTAAGACTTTATCCTAGCTTTTCTGAGCTAAGCACAATCATTCTGTTTTATTAATGTTTTATTTTTACAGTCTTGTTCTTATGTACTTCTACTATAATATATTACATTATAAATAATGACATTTAAAACCCAACTGACTTAATTTTTTAGTTTCAAAGGCCTACTTAGTTTTATTGGGAAACCAGGAAATCTGATTTTTCCCTGGGTAATTGTTTTATTGCATTATAAAATACAAATAATACATTATAGAATATAGGTAATAACCGGATGCAGTGGTATTTATACAATAGAAATGATTAATACTCAGATAATTTATATACATTAAACTTCAAATTTGAGGAAAAAGTTTAGATGAATGTTAAATATAATTTTTAAAGTAATGAACATTCTTGTAATGAAGTAATGAAAGTAATGAAAACCATGTTTGCTTAAACTGGTAAACTTCTGTTGTGGATTTTGCAATAATTACATATTTCCAAAATTTAAGTTCCCATTCTGATATCATTGGTAATATATCTCTTTTCCAATGTTGGGCAAAGTTTAATCTTGAGACATAAGTATGTATCTCCTTAAACTGCAATGTGCCTCTACTTATTTGAAAATCTACTGAGTATGTTCCATTGGTTACAGTCTTCGCTATTTTCTGCTGATATATACTTTTAACCCAAGCTTTTAACTCTTCTCCAGGATTCATTTCATTAGTAGATCTGCTAGTTGTCAAAGACTTTTCTGTATTCAAAAAACTTAGAGCAGCATTCTACCATTTTTTGTTGATGTGTTCCGTTATATTGATTATAAACTACTATTATCCTTAATGCTCCCTTCAGAATGTAGCCTATTTTATTGATATGAATTATTTCTGTTATAAATAAATATAACTAACAGTTAATTATTAGTGAATTTAATAAGCAATATGGAAAAATGTTAAGCACACCCACAACTGTTCAAGGAATGGCAAAGGCAATAAAACTAATTAAATATGGAAAAGCATCAGGTGCAGATAAGCTGATAGTTAAATATTATAGAGAACTTGGGAAAGAACTTTAATAAGAACATTAATAAACATAATGAATGAAATTAAAGAAATAAAGGTCATGCCACCAACATAGGAAGAGGTATACATGATACCTTGTTGAATATGAATTACAAAAAAAGTTAGCTGATTGACTGGATATCTGATTTAAAAATTGTAGTTATAGGTATGTTTTAATATATTTCCTGAAGATCAATGAAGATAAAAAATAATCTAAGACCATTAAATTACTATGTAAAAAGGAGCTGTTGATACCTTAATGAACTTACTATATACCATGTTAATGCATTACTCTAGTTATTCCTCATTGTTAAACTGCCAGAAGACTAAATAAAAATATTGAATTCAGTTTCTTGTTTCCCTTTTTATTCTATATTTAATTTTATTGAGCTCTAGGATAATTGAACTATTCTTCAACTGTTAATTACATAAGCAATCACAACCAAAAGGGAGCTGGGCTGACTTCCTCAACCAAAATTCCAGCCAGTAGATATGAACTGCATCCACAGATGAAGCATATGAACTTAGATTTCTATATATGATGGCTGCTTAGGAATGAAATTTTCCAGAGATGTCTGTGAATTGTTACTTGTAGTTATGGACTTGTCCATGGATATTGTATGAATGCCATCTAAATGGGGAACATACACATGACAAAACCATTGCTCTTTGATTCCATTGAGACATCTTTAATTGTTCTTAAACTCAACGTTCAAATACTAGCTTTTATAAAAAAAATCAATTCATAGTTAACCTTGGAATGAATTTATGAATGTATTTCTTCCCATGATCTTCTGGATTTATGTGGATAGCTATGATGATCAGCCAAAAAGCTAAGGTTTTATTTTTCCTTTTACCATTTTCTGCCATTCCTACAGACTATTTATGGCTGTACAGCCTTTTGCTCTTAAAACGAGATGAAAATATATATAAAAAGGAGGGATGGCTGCAGTGATTTTAAAATAAAACAGCAGGATTCCTTGTGAGTTGTTTATACAACTCTATGGTTAAGATTTATTACAAATCTTACTGATTTGTTATTTCTTTTTTTGGGGATAGCTGGTGAGATGTAAATATGAAAGAATGATAATAAGGAATCATGGACTGAAAGTAGAACTCCATTTTGTAACTTAAACATGAACGAGAAAGGAATCTCTTATCTTGTTCTTATGGCATTAGAAATAGAAGTACATTGCCACAATACTTAACATATTGTTAAATTTGCAGCTGTGATGGAATTAATCTTACAGAAAATTGTTATAGCAAACTCCCTAGTTTGGGAGAAAAGTTTCAATGTGAAATCATCAAAGCAGATTATCATATATAAAAGTCTATATTAACAGCTTTAATATTTAATTATTATTTTTTAATATTTAGCCTTTTTTTAAAAATGTGAACTATTGACATTGATTATTGAAATCCTTTTGTCAACATTTTCTGTATTTCTTCCTTTAAAAAAATTATATGTTTATCAATCATTTTAAAAGAAAAAAAGAGCAAATGAGCAAGCAAATGGAGAAAAATATGAAAAAGAAATGGAATTACCAAATTAGTACAATTAGTGCTTGGATTATTATTGATGAGATATTCACTATAAAAACAAGGTATATTAAATTACTTTAACAATATGAATAAGGATTTGAATCTGTCTGGTAAGTGTTAAACTCTCCACTATTTATTATTTAAAAATCTAAATATAATTAGAAAAAAAATATATAAACATTATAAATTTTAACTTCTAACTTCTCCTTTGTTGTACTGTAATTGATGTGCAAATTTATAAACATTTTTTTCTGCATTTCTGATGTCAATTCTTTAGCTGTGAAAAACATTCTTTAAATTCTTATACTTGCCTTACTGCATAATATGTAATATATAATATAATATATTCTGTTGTGAATATCTGCTGCTAATTTTGCCATTACTTGCATACTCCAAATATAATATTATTGTAACTTGTCAGTTTTCGAATGTTGTGCTAAGAAATATATTCAACAATGTATATTAATATAGTACATTAATGTAATTTAGAGATTACTATAAGCAGGGTCCAGCAGTGCTAAAGACTAGTGGTACAAACATCGTTCCTCAAACAGGATTGTGAAAGAAGAATGGAGAAGCCAATGTGAGTTACATGGTGTAAACGAGGCAACTCAGCCCCTCCCCCACCATTATTAACTAAGGAAGACAATTTGAAGGAAAAGGTCAGCAGTTGTGAAGGTGGCATATAGAGCCTTATTACCAGGCTGACCTAGCAAAGTTTTTTATGAATACATTATGAGTAGGGCATATATACGGCATATGTAGCTGTATATATATGCATATGCATATACATATGACACAGTTGATAACCTCAATGTGGTTGAGCATACAGTAGGCTCTGGAACTAGCCCTCCACCTTTTCTCTTGCTATTCATAATTTAATTATTTGCAGTTATATGCATTTTAATCTAATTATAATGAATAGTGAAGTGTTGATGATAAACTACTGTATATTTTTCCAGGTGTGAACTATGTATATTCATGTTTGGTGGTAAAGACAGCAAGAATGGATAAATAAAGACATAATATGGTAAAGACATAATATGGATAAAACTGATATGCCTTCAAATCATCGGATATAACTATTAATTCACTCCTCCTCATTAAGCAATGTCACAAGCTTAAACAGTCACTGAATGAGTGGTCATAACCCAAGGACCACCAGTATAATAAATGAACACATTTAAATACCTGAGAAACACGCAATCTTATGAGAAAAATATAAATATTAAAAGGATAAATATGTTTTCATCAATTAAACAGAAAAGTCTTAGTATTCAATGTAAACATTTCTGCTCCTAGACTCACTGAAATAAATGAGAGGATACAGTGCTTTCTAGTTGGTTGTGCCTAAATATTTATGCCCAAGATAAGAAACTAGAGGAAGGTTTATGCCTTCAGTGTCTTTTGATAATAAATTGTAGACAAGATTAGTCCTCACCAGTTTAATTTACATGGTGTATAGGAAACAGGAAAAAAAATTGAAGAAGAAAAAAATCCCAGATGCCAATAAAAAACCTCACAATTTTTTATTTCATGTATTTCGATGCATTTCAGATAAAATCCTATATCCAGCATCCTGTATGAGGTTGTATAACATGTTGGATTGAAGCAAAAATGAAATGTTGTTTATATTTGGGAGATTTCTCTCTTTTTTTCCCTTCATTTTTAGTGCCTGCTCTCATTTTGGTTGTACAGGAAACAGGCTTTTTATAACCATGCATGTGAACGCTTGTTTCCACAGGTTATAAATATTTCTCATACAAGCCTACACAGTAAGATATTATCTGATTTAGGTTGTTGTGAAGAAGTTGCAATGCTTTTTGGAAGATTTTATTAAAGATCGTTCATGACACACATTCTTGCTGTCTTTACCACCAAACATGAATATACATAGTTCACACCTGGAAAAATATACAATAGTTTATCATCAACACTTCACTATTCATTATAATTAGATTAAAATGCAAGTGAGAAAAACATAATTACTGCTTAAAATATAAAAACAAACAATAACTGACTGATTTTACTTTTCTCTTGTTAAAATTAAGTTTCTGACATATTTTTGCAGTGCTAGAAAACTTAATTTAACCTTAGGACATTTCTTTATCTATAACCTATAACCACCTATAAAGCAGTTGATGTGGTTCTTATGGTGGTAATATTTATTTTATATTATCTGGCATAATACAAGGGTAGGATTTTGGGAAATTAGAATAAATCTGATTGACCCAATAACTTCATTAAAACCATTGTATCTTCTTTTTTTGCCATGAACTACTAGTTTTTAGTGTACTTCATCACAAGCACATATTTATTGTATCATAACTACAAAATGGAATGTTGATGAATTGCATTTTTATGTTAAATACAAAATGTAGCCTTTAAAAAAAACTGAGTCAATTCACATAACTGGACATTTGTCCAATTCATACACTTGAGTCAATTTAAGTTTAGCCTTGCAGCTTATGCCAGATGGATGGACTTTGTTACAGTGGTGATGAGTGCACTATTGAAACACTTGAAAGACCAGGTTAGGGATGGATCATCATGGAGAAAATCTACCTGTGCTGTTGCTAAAAGTAAAAAACAACATAAGTCAACTGGTATAAGATACCTTGCATGCAATGTTAAACATGCTTCAATCTTCCAGGGTGCTGAATGGGTCAGTACTATCTATACTGAAACAACTATGGAGTTCTAAACTGATAGTAAGACAATCTGCAAACCAAAGAAATACACGTTCTTGTGTTCTAAAAGTGTTCATATACAGAAATATACCAGGGTACTGAATTTCCTGTATTTTTCTTTAAATATACATTTCTTTCTTCTGCTGCTTGTTCCTTCACTTTTTAATATCTATTATTGCTTTCATAGTTTGCATTTTTCTAGAGCTTATTGCAAAGGAATCTATATTGGGACAAGAGTGATTGTCTTTTAAAAAAATGAGGTGAAAGGAACTAAATATACAAATTGAAAAACTGAATTTTATATCTGAAATGGGGAGAATTTTAAGATTTCCAGCAGGGGAATTAATTCTTTTCAATTAATTCTATCCTTTGTTAATTTTACTGCAAAATTACATCTATTGGGAAAAATTGTAATTAAACAGCACCATAATTAACGTGCCACACATTTGAAAAACATTTGAAAGATCTTGAACTACTTTTAGGGTTATAATTGCTAATCTATTGTTCAAAAGCAGAGGTGACCATATATTCCTATTCTGAATAATTTACAAGGCTTTTTAGGAAGATCCATTTGTGGAATTTGTCCTTAAAAACAGAGCCCCCTACAGTCTTGTGAGAAGTACTGTTTGCGAATAGAATAGCACAGTGTTTCCATGAGGCTGGCAGTCTATGCGTAAAACCTGAGCTTTGCATTACATCACATTGGCAGGATCCTCTGCAAAAAACAAAAAGATAAGTTGAATCGTGCTGGGCCCTGGGGCTGGGTGAGGGGCAGGCCGAGTCTTGAGAGTCTCTGGTGGCTTGATGGGAAGTAGGTCTTAGCCTACATTGTGTGGTTGAATGGTTGAAGGCCTGGGGGCATCTTGAAAGACAGGAAGTAGACCACCAGGAACCTCAGGGGTGGGGAGGATGGCAGTCCCAGGATAGGTGGCCTGGGCCTGGGCTAGTCTTCAAGGGTTTGTCCACCCTGAGGCACTTGTGCTTCACTTAACAATTTGCACATTCATTTAATGATTGCATTGAGGAGATCAGGGATGGAGGGGTTATTAAGTGAGATGCTTCACTTAATGGCCATCACGACATGCAACTGTAATGGGCAGGCTCCATTATGATCATAAGAGAAGGACTACTGCATAGAAATTAATAATGCTCCTATAAACCTACCATTTTATATAATATTTTTAAAAACAATGTTTGATCATTGTAATTATTTTGATTACTTTGTTTAATTATTATTATATCCTATTCTCCTTTCAACTTGTAGCCTAGAATCCATACAGACTAAAATAAATAATAAAATACACCTCTGCCATGCATTAATATACAGAAGAGAGCTAAAAGCAATGTTGTGTTGTGCAATAAGAATATGCAAGATGCAAAGGTTAGATCAAAAGCCAATGCTGATATATTATAGGTCAAGAACTAAACGTAAGAAAAAGAAATTTACCTAGTGGCCGAAGATGGGACTAGCCTGAACTCAGTAGAGTTCTCTAGATCAATCAATCAATCAATCAATCAGAATAGAGCTGGAAGGGAATTTGGAGATCCTAGTCCAATTCCCTGCTCAAGCAGGAGACCCTATGCCATTTTAGACAGGTGGCTGTCCAGTCTTTTCTTAAAAACATCCAGTGATGAAACACCTACAACTTTTGAAAGCAAGCTGTTCCACTGGTTAATTGTTCTCACTGTTAGGAAGTTTCTCCTTAATTCTCTTTAATTAAAGACTAGTCTCTAATAAATGCTTCTCTAATATATTTATCATATCATATGTACTCCTGATATATGCAGAACAAAAAAGTGCCTCTCTTTTCAACCGACGTTAAGGAAGACAGTCTTTTAAATGTCATTAAATAGTACAAAATTTCCTTTTCCCTTTTGCATAAATACTGAATGTTTCATACAACTGTTTCACAACTCTCCCCATGCTTGCTTACTCTAATGTGCATATGCTTATGTATTATATTTATTCATGTTGTAGTATAAAATGTCAGCCTATGAACTGACTTTCTGATCTAAAGCTCTGTCATTTTGTGTGCATTAAATTAACATACAAAATTAAAGCATTAAGGGCTCACGCTATGCAAAGTTAACAAGAAGTACATCTTCACTGAACAAAGAGGGGCTTTTTTTGAGAAAGCATTCAAAGGATTAGGTAGGAAAGCAAGTTAAAAATAAATAGTCATAGGAGAGAACCAAGAGAAGGAGAATAAAAGTAAACAGTTATTGTAACTATATATTCCAATATTTAAAAAGACAATAATTTTTGATAATGCTGGTTGTACCAAAACATTTACAGTGCAAAACCCTTACTAACTGGGAAGATTCAGAAGGAAGTAAGTTGTGAAATTCCCCCACTCTTTTTATGACTATTGACATGTACTTAAATATTTCCCAATTATATGGTTTGCTTGTAATAATATTGCTAGGAGAAGAAAAATTGCAAAATGCAATTTGACAAATAGAGGAATTTTCCACTCAAACAGTCAGTACTCCATTTACTGGAATATTTTATATACAGTGAGCAAAATCAGCACAAAATGATCTGAAACAAATAACATAATGAAGTCCACTTTATAAAAAATAATTTTGTTTGAACAGTTTTCAAATATTTAATATAACACAAGTAATAAACATATACTGGGTATCTAAAATCCTCTTTCTATTTATTTGAATGTTAAACTGTAACATTTTGCAGAGAAAAATGTTAATTCAAAATCTGGTCATGTGCTTATGGTGAATGAAATTCTAGCACAGATTTTAACTTCTTCCAACCAAAAAAAAACAAAAAAAAAACTCTGCACAGATCAAATGTCTGAGGAGTGTTGTAGAATACTTGCATGCCAGCTTACCATAACTTAAAAAAAAAAGATATCAGATCTGAGGGGGGTAAAAATAAAAATAAAGTCAGAGCTGAAGGAGAGGAAAACATTTGTTGACTTATTTTCATTGTACATAATGATCATTCCTCATTAGGGCTATGCGAAGGGTTTGAAAAATGGCTTGTTGGCCCTATCTTATGTATTCCTAAAGACCAAAATCCAAAAATTGCACTATATTGGATACCTCCTGGAGGAAAGAGGAAAGAAGGCTGGCCTCTGAACACTTGATGCCGAACACTGAAGGAAAATCTTAAGGTCATTAATGTCCCTTGGGACAACAGTGAAGATGCTGCGAAGGATCAAAAACATTGGAAAACTTGCTGCCCAAGGTGCTCTACAGAGGACCTAATGATGATGATGAAAGAATTTGAAAGAATTGCTTCATAGCATTTACTAGCATAGATGTAGAAGTTTTTAATCATTAAAATAATCACACAACAGTTCCAAAGGTTACTTCTTTATCAATTCAAAGAAAAGTCTTTTATTTGCATCCCCATATGTCAAGAAGCAATCTTTTGAATTCTACACAGCCTAGAACTTGAATTTGTTCATTATTATTCATATAAGATTAAAACCTTTTTCCATAGATTAAGGAAACTAAGTTAGATGTTATATACAATTTAAGATTTGTATTTTCTATATATTTGCTATACTACATAACAAATATATAGCAGCTTTTTGCCTTTTAGGATTAACCAGCAATAGTAAAAGAAAAAGCAAGAAATATATAATAAACTAGCCCTCAGTGGAGGATGAAGGCCTTGGAAAAGATATGCAAATGTTGTGATGTATCTGTACAAAGAGTACACACAGAGACGTCAAAGATCGTGCAAGTAATATAACACTCTGTGGAAATGAACATTTACATTTAGAGAAGCAGGATAGGAAGAGTATTGACATCTTTAAATATTAGTATTGGACTCTCAAGAATATTGTGGAGAGTCAAGAAAAAAACCAATATATCATTATCCTACTTAGGATTATGCAAAGACCCAGCTCTCAGAAAAGGCTACAATTTTGAGAAGGGTAAAAGGAAAAAGAAGAAGGGGATGGCAAATGGCACACATAATAATCCAGTAGTATTGGAGATAAGGGACACATTTTCTTATAAAAATATAATAGATATACTAAAACCTAAAGTAGTCCAGATCCATTATGAGCTATGTGAGTGCAAAGTATCTGAGGTCTGAACTTTCTTGTACCATTAAATTAATTATTTCCAACAACACCTAAGTTCATAGTTTTACTAGTGGACTTAGTGACAGTATCAGAACAGATAAAATTATCTATAATATTAAGAAATAATATAAGGAAAAATTGGTGTTTATTACATATATATTTAAACGTATAATTATATTTAAACATATAATGCAGAGTAATGTTATAATGGAGGTTGTTAAAAAAGGAAGAAAATTGTTTATAGAAATTAGACTAAGCAGATTTCTGTAATACAGAAATGGGGGAAAGGGACATAACAGTGGAATAGATGAATCAGAAATAATATAATAGCATAAGTTCTCTGTCTTCCCTAAGTAGTGCTCAAAGTTGGGAACACAAGTATACCATAATCACATTTAAAATGTACTAATTTTAAGGAGATATATAATTCTACTGTTCAGATCAACAAACTTAAATTCTGTTAATTTATTTCATGATGATTAAAATAATGATATTTCTTTAAGGCAGAGTCAGGCTGCTAGAAGTGTTCCAGAAAATTAATTATCACTGTAGTGGTAAATTAAAGACTTATTATCCACACATTTTAAATTTTAAAACAAAATCATTTTAGCATCATATAACTGTTCATTTGCTAATATAATAGTTCTACTTCTCTATCGTTAAGCAACATTAAACTAAATAAAACAAACAAAATTTATTGGTTTGCATAAATTAGCTAACACAGGTTTAGTTATGGGCTCGTGGTAGGGTTCCTATTTATGCCACTAATAATTTGCATATTTTCTAACACAATAATTTCTGAATACTTGCCAACCTTATAAATCTATATCATCATCATCATCATCATCATCACACACACAAACACACACACACACACACACACACACACACACACAGAGAGAGAGAGAGAGAGAGAGAGAGAGAGAGAGAGAGAGAATGTCCCTCTAATTCACCCTCTGAAGTATGATTTACTCCCTGGGGATTGAACACAAAACTGGAACTTTAAGTTTTTCAATGAAGTAATGGAATGGAATGCATAATAATAGATAATAATAGAAAAAGTAAACTCCTTTTCAGTAATAGGGCTGGAAATTCATGCTTAATTATTCTTTATTTTGTAATATAATGTTTAATAACAAAAAAGAGCTACTATATAAGAATTAAAAAAGTAGGGGAAAAACAAAAAAACTCTGATGCTCTTAAATTGCTGCATAAAATAATTGGCATCACAGAAAGTTAGGCTATAAAAGTGTATAGACCATGGGTGAGAGTAAGGGGAGGTGCAAGTTATTATCTATAAAATATGGACCTATAATACAGATTATGGCTAACAATAAAAAGTTCTTGGTATGACTCAAAGATTCTTACATTAATCAGCTTATAATATGCAATACATTGAGAGCTTTGATCTGTATTTATTTCATGTGTAATAGTTTTAAATCAAATGAATTCTGAACAAAGATTGGCTTTTGGTAAAGATTGTTTTTTAATCTTTGTACTGAACTGAGAATGAATATTGTGTAATTCCAGAGACTATAGGAAAACCATACACTCAACTTTAGAAACCTGGTTTTGAAAAAGATATTCATTTGAATGATAGATTAGTACTTGTAAACAAAAGACACACATCTCTCTGAATTAAAACAATGGTACATATTCTCGACTTTATAGATATTTTAGCAAGAAAAGTTAAAAACTATTCAAGCATTTTTTGTTCTCTTGGTATTTGAGAATTATGTAATATATTTCAGGACATTAACATCAACACACAATGATGTTTGTCACCCAATTTAATCTGAGCAGCTGTCCATGAAAATCAACATAATGAACCTATCTACAGTCTTAATGAAGGAATAAAATGAGCAAAGCTTTTGAATCCTGTAATCGTAAAACTGTATAGGTTACACTATCCAAATATCGTAGGACTGATTTCCAGTCAGATATTCAGCCTTCAAATGTGAACATTTCTTACCTTTGTTTTTTGTGATTTCTCCTTATCTGAAACATTGGAAGGTTTTCTCTTCAACATCTTAAAATTCAGATTTATTCAAATATTACAAGGCAATTGTTGCTTGTTTTTTCTCAGACCCAAAACACTACTAAATGATACACACATAGCTCAATCAGCTAAAATAAAGCTTCCTTATTCTATTTAGGATGTGGCTCAGCTCTGTCAGATCTTCAGTTGATATATTCAAGACAGGAAGGAAGACAAAAAGAGAAGTAAAAAAAGAAATGGGTGAAGAAATAGATGCTTAGGGTACACTGATCAACACTAACCTTTCAACTTCAACACTTCCACTGCAACATTTGTTTTAGGATAACTTTAACAATAGTTGACTGCAGCTGCACAGGCAGCATTTAATGGAAATGAGATTAGTTAAGGAATCAGAAGTCCATTTTAACAACTTTATCATTCATGTAGAGCAGCAATCAACAATCAGCAAGTTTTATTTTCAGTATTATAACTAATCTATTTAAATTCCATTTTTATTTATATTTTAGTCTCGGTTATTAAGAAGGAACAAGAGAGAATGTTTGCTTCATGCTTGACTTCCTTAATTTGCCACAGTGGAAGATAGGACGATGGAGTATTCAGAATGTAATTTTCCCCCCTCACATTTATTTAAATCTTTACGCTGAAGCCCTGCACAGAAACATGTGTCTATGTGCAAATGTAAAAAGGCCATGTAAAAAGTTAAAAGTATTCATTTTTGTCTGAATGGAGATTACTCATAAGCAAATATTTTTAATACCACGAAGAACAATGAGAAAATGTTAAACTTTTTTTGGGAATATCTCATTCTACATTTCAGTCAATTTTTACTATTATTTGTTTATACTGTCCTGCACTAATTTGTCTCCACCCATCAAATACATAAAATTTATTGGTACTTTTATTTACAATATATATATTCAGGCTAATACTGACTTCAGAATTTGTTTAAAAAGTTGCATAGTTGAACTACATTGTTTAAATTCTATTCGGATAGCTGTAGAATCGCCTTATTTCTTCCCCACCTCATTTTCTTCCTATACATATCTGAAAATCTAAACAAAACATCTGTCACATAATTATTAATTAACACCTTCTGCATCGTCTTAAAACAGCTTATATGTACAACTAGACAGAAATTATAAGCTAAAATAGGTAAATCAATGATAATTATACTTTATTCTTTAACCAAACTTTTCCTGAGGTTTTAAATGGTTTCACTTATATTTAAGTCAAAGATAATAATCTATTTTTGAAATGAGTCACAAATGAAATTCTTAGAAAAGACAAAATAACTCATTCTTTTACATAGGAACAGGTCAGCTGAAATGAGAGATCTGACAACAAAATAATCAGAATAAATGCAAAGAGAAGACTATCCAACTTCTACACATTTATCATACAATTTGAAAATACACATTCTGAGCTTTACAGACATTAAGAACTTCAAATCTAAATGTACATTCCATGTTCCAGTATTTAAACAGGAAAGTGTAACCAGGAAAGAATCTCTGATCATTCCAAGATTACTTCTTTTTCTGTGCACCATTAATATCTGTATGATTAACAAAAATGACATTCTTATGTAGACTTATACATGAGCTCCTTTCACCAGATTATTTATTGTTAAATGGGAAGAAAGAGGCCATTTCAGGAGATATAGTACCCATCCATATCTATTCTATTTCTTCATGCATCAGAAAAATTACAGCAGTTTGAAGGCTGACCTGATTCCCTCTTTGTCCTTGAAAGATTGACCTCTGCACTAGTTGTAGAAAATGCAACTGGTAATATCACAAGTACAACAATTTACTTAAACAGGAATTCTGAATGAATTGTAATAGGTCAGAAAATAATTTAATAATTTCAGAAACTATATTTTTAATTTTAAAATGGTTTTTAAAAAGAAAAATGGAATGCAAAATATTGATTGAAATGTTGAGCAGGAGAGTTGAAAGTTTATGTAATATACACGGATTAGTTTTTTAATTCTTTCTCTCCTATTGTTATACACATAGTATGTGTATAAAATTGTCTGCTTTAATTTTTTTTTTAAAAGCCTTACACTTCTGTGATGAAAATAGCATTAACACCTCTAATAAGGAAGGCTATATGCAAATTTCCCCCCGAATACCATCACATACAAATGGTAAATACAGTAACTGAAGTTAGAAAAATTATTTTTTTAGTTCAGTGTGGCTACTCAAATTAAAACAACTTCCTTCTACTTTCTGTAGTGCACCAAAGTAGATAACACTGAAAGTTAGATTAAAAGATAATTGCCACTAAAGGTTTTTGGCTATTCATACTGTGGGTGACAAACATATCATAGATCATTATAAGCTACCTCCAGATGTGGTATCAGCAGCTTTTAAATATCTATAGCTACTATAAATAAATAAACTAGAATTGCTTACCAGCAGTCTTAAGTAACTAATGTGTGTACTACTGGCTTAAAACAGTAGTAATGGTGAAAATGTCAGGGAGAAAAATCAAACAAATGTAATCTTTAGATTCCCGAAAAGGTGTCCCAACATCAGTTTTTGCCCTTTCATGTTCCTCCTCCTTCTCCTGGTTCTCTAGCATTGATTCCTTATCACCTATGAGCCCATGACAAGTCAAATTTTTATCTATTTTGGATGTCAGGATTGCTTTCAATTATCCACATGCCACAATTATTTGCAGCATACCCTGGCAATTGCCACAGTTTTTTGGGGAATGATAAGTGTATTCTCAAGTGTTCAGCCGGTGACATTTGGCAGTAACTGGCTGATTTGTTTCCCAGCAACAAAACTGAGCTTCAGCATTGTCAGTGACTGATGAAAACTGTATGGAGCTAAATAAGCAGGTCCACAGTTCATGCTTATCCCTCTTTCAAAAAGGATCTTTGCTAAATACTTTCAAAAAAAAAAAGAAAAAAAGAAAGCTAAATTAAATACACACTAGGCCTCCTGGAACATTACACAAATGTGTTTTCTATTACTCAGCAACTTAAGGACTCAATTCTCATGATCTTTCAGCTTTACTGCTAAACAAGTTTGTAAAATAAAATGCTTGTTGAGTCAGCACACTATTCTCACCAACTTAATGTGCTTTACCTCCCTGTTGCTGGGCCCCAGACCAAAACAGATGTCAGCCCAGATATACTGGAAGTAAAGAAGATAATAGCACTGTCAGGAACTGTTGTGCTTCTAACCGATTTTTTTACAATATTGGACTAAAGATGCTGGTTTAGTATTTTTTTTCCAGGACTGTCTTGTCCTGAAGGAGGTGCATGTCCTTCTTAGGTATTGGAGAAGACCTTGCCCACAATTCAAAATTTGATGGTACATTTGGAACTCAAAGCACTGCCATATAATAAGTCTTAGCAAAATATATGTACATCTAGTATGACTTTATCATTTCATAAACAATCTGATTTTTGTCTAGTACTGACTTTTAAAAATACATTGAATGATTATATGACTTATAATTATACATAAGTTAATGAAAAAAAACCTCATAAAGTTGAAAACAGAAGTTTTCCATAGAGTAGCCAAGAAAATGGAGTCCTTCCAACTTTATAAATGAACTATGTAAAGCACTCATAGGGTAAGACATGATAAATTTTGTTGAATTGAGAAAGTGTTTGATAGTCAAGAATTAGAGGCATGAATGTGACATTACCCATCCCAGTCTAGAACTGAGACAAACAAACACATATTCTGATTAATAGAGAAACTGAATCTGTTGTTAGCAATCTCCTTTTTCCCCCAGAACATTTTCTATAGTAAACTGTTCAAATTGAATTAGTTTTTTTAAATATCAGAGCATTACAGTGTTCAATTGATATAACATTAATACTTCTTTGTGATAAACTGAGTTTCAGTTGATATCTCTCTCACAATGTCTCATATAGACATTACATATGAGAATATTACATTTTAGTGGTAATAAAACAACTTTGTTCTTCCTTCTACCTTCCTCAACAGCTGTCCCAAATGCTCTGTAACTAATACTTCTGAGCCACAAGAAATCCAGTGCTGCCAGGTACAAGATTATCATGAAATAGTACCCTAAAGTAACATTTTAACATCAGACAAAGGAATATCTCTCATAACTAGCTCCCAATACAATCCTGACCCTGTCTACCAGATCTGTCCTATGTACACCAAAAATAGCATGATGGGTGGCCTTGGGACGTCAAAGTATTGTTCACAACAAAATTAAATTAACAAATGACCTTTGGAATTAGACTTCTCCAAAATCCAGATGGCCCCCACTCTATTGTTGCTTAGAAGGGCCATGAAGATCTGACTCTTCACCCAGGCTTTGGTGATGTTGATTGAAACACCATGGTTTATTTATACACAGTCTATCATTCTTACTATGTTCTCTCATTTTTCCCCATCTTTGTTATTGGTTTTATTGCTATTTCTTTGAGTTATTGGGAATTGGACAGCATACAAATTTAATATAAATAAATACATAAATAATTCAAAGGTTTGAATTACTTTCATAAGGCTATTTTAATTATGAAAATATTTATTACTTTTATTTATTTGTTAAATTTCGATGCCTTCTATCTCACTAATGATGATAGGAAAATACCAACACTATAGGTACCTTTAGATACCAGTTCATTGACAATGCTTACTGTTTATTTAACTCCTGATGGATCAATTCAATTAATTTCTGACTATATATTAAGCCAAAATGCAATGCAAAAACAGATGTAATTGTCTAATAATGGTTTGAATTTGAAGTTATTTTAATATTGTTGATATTTGTTGCTAGAACTAAAAGCAAAAAAAAAAAAAAACCAACCTCAGGACACCTCAACATTACATTATTTTTAAGGCTGGAAATAAATTATGGAAATCTTTGCAGTCATTTTTTCATAAATAAACTTTTAATTTGTCTGCTTATTTAATAGTTTTATGTTCTATAATATAAAATGTGATTATGAGTTCTCTGTTTGTGACCAGTTTATTCCTTTACTGGCTTAGTACAACATCTCTTTTCATACTGCCCAAATTATCCCCAGATATGTAATGGTATTTGCATGATGGAAATAGAGGGAACATGCCCTTTTTTACTTGGTCGACAATATACATGATATAAGTAAACAAGGGAAAAATTTCAGTGAAACTGGAGAATGAGAATATTGATATTATATACCCTCTCCCAATGCATTATTATTGTTTCTCTTAATTGTTTCTTCTATCTCGCTAAAGCCAGCCATAGGTATTCCTTTGATGTGATGATGATGGTTCTTAGTATCTATTTCTATTCAAAAATATGCTCTCCATCTCCATCTTGGTATATTTATTTGACAAATATTGCTTGAGGAAGAAAGGTATTTGAAGGAGGAGAAGGTGCTTATTTTGAGCTCTCTATTTAAGTTCATGTCCTAAACAGGCTTTATATACAAGTAGCATAGTGCAGGTAATTGGGAGAATGTTCCTATTGTTGTATGGGAATCATAACAAGCAATTTTCTAAGACTGAAGATTTTAACTGTAATACTTAATATTATTAATTTTAACATTATCAGTTGTATTAATATTGCATCATTATATATGTATGTATATATATTATGATGCAATATTAATACAACTGATAATGTTAAAATTAATAACATAAAATTATCTATTTATTTGTAAGAAAACTTACCCATGAACTTGGGAGATCCACATCTGTGACAGAGCTTGTAAGTTGTGGCTGATGTGAACAACAGGTACATTTTCCCCACTCTTCGATCCTTGTGGTGAAGAAATCACAGGGACCCAGTTGAGCATCTGGGAAAATTTTCCAGTCACTCCAGAGCTGAAATTCCATTTCAGAACAGGTGTCATTATTTCCTAGGTTGTTAATTCCAGAAGGGTAAGTTGTATCCAGCAATGCTGAGATAAGATCTGTTCTAGGCTCAATTTCTGCCTTTAATCTTGTACTCTCTTTCAATATTTTTTTGTCTTGGTATTTTGTTAATTTCATACATGAAATTGGAGCTTCATCTTCAGCTTCAGAGAACCCAGGATCTTGTGGTGATATATCTTGAAAAGAATGCATTTTTTAAAAAAAATAATGCTTGGTTTATTTATTTATTTTTACATATTTATTTAATATATATGTTTTCTGCGAAAACATACATTTTAAAAGTAATAAACTAAAAAAACACAAAGAATAAAATAAAAATCTGGTCATTTCAGAGAACATCTAAACCGCATCATTAACGGATTGATAATAGTTATATCTTGCCTATTCTCAAATGTTACCAAGATGATATATAATAAGTTAGATAAAAACATAAATATGAATTATACTTTTTTTAAAAAAAATCAATGTACCACATTAAACAATAAAATATAATTAACTATTAGAGATACCAATAGACAAGTTAAAAGGGTTCAATCAGAAAAATAACTAAATGATTTCAGCTAGCATATCTAGCTTACATAAAAAATCTTTACATGGACGACTGAGAGTCATGAAAGTGAAAAGATAAGTCAGTTCCCCCGAAATAAATTGAAAATATCAGTGCAGGTATTTTCTACAGCAAATGTCACACATTGTTCTGTTGAAAAACTTGTTGTCTGTATGCATGATACTTTGAGTTTACTTGAAGCTACTCAACACAGTGTTTTAAAGTTTTAATTGATGTTTGGTGGTTGATTGCAATTCTCAGAATCTTTTGCTGTGATGCTATGATTTTGATTTTCTGATTAAATTCAGTATTTTAATCAGGGTTATGGAGAGGGAATGGCATACAGCTCAGAATCAGTTTCAACTGGACCAACCTATACATCCTGTAAAATAAATAATATATTTATTTCTCAGCTGTTATTTATTTGCATAGTATACCTAATTTGTAAATCTGGGATGGGAATGCTTGCATGTTGTTGTTGTTGGTTTTTTCAAAACTTATGTCTATTTGCAGAGAGAAAGACTTTTGGATGCATTTTCTTTATTTTTCTGTTTTTAACAAAAATTCAAAAATCTTATTGGTTGCTTAACATTTTATTTGAACCGTGTCCATGAGTTGCTCGCTATATTCTAAATTTGTGTTGAATATTGAAATGGATTTTATGAATACATTTAATTTCTTATAGATTGAAATGAAATCATTTTACTTACTGGATGATAATATATGCTTCATGTCCTCCAAACTATGTATATTGTCTTTCTTATTTCGAACTAACTTCTGCAACCGTTTCAAGGTTCCCATTGTTTCAGCTTGATTTTCATCCGAATCTATAACCTAAAGTAATAAATGCATATTTGAGTAGCATTAGCAATAGCAGCAGCACTTAGACTTATATACCATTTCATAGTGCTTTACAGCCCTCTCTAAGCAGTTTACAGAGTCAGCACATTACCCTGAACAATCTGGGTCCTCATTTTACCAACCTCGGAAGGATGGAAGGCTAAGTCAACCTTGAGCCATTCAGAATTGAACTCCTGGAGTGAGCAGTGAGTTTGCCTGCAATACTGCATTCTAACCACTGCGCCACCATGGCTCTAGGTATTTTTTTCCCCAAATTTTAAGAAGGAAAGATATAAAATGTCTTTATAGATTCTGAATTATTCAGATGTTATTGGTGCCACTACATATAATTAATTCAGCTTACTCACTATGCACTAAGCCCGGGATTGCCTGAAACTAATTATAAAAGGGCAATCCAAAAAACACGTTTATAGAAAAATATGGAGTCCCATGAATTTTATTTCTATGTGGATTAATATAATTTTCTAAATGTCAGAGCAAGTTCTGCTGTGAAATGACCAGTAAAAGCAGTAATTCTACTTCTGGTCACTCATGTCCTATCACTTCCAGTTTGACTACTACAATGCATGCTACTTGGGATTACATGAAAAGTATCTGGAAGCTTTAGGTCAGACATGTCAAGGCCTGCGGGTCAGATCTGGGCTGCCATGTGGTTGCATCTGGCCTGCGGGGCTGCTCTGGAAACAACGAAGGACCGGCCCACAGCACCGCAGACTGGCCCAGGCCAACCGGGTGCTGATCTACAACCTGGTGCCAGCCATCAAAGCCAGAAGGCACTCAGCCTTAGATCCATGGGGCAGTCCTGGAACCAGCGAACCTCTGGGCACACGTGCAGGAGGCAGTGAGCAGGTGGAGTCTGGTGCCCCTGCTGGCTGTCTTGCCCCAGAGGTTGACTTCACCCAGGACGCCAGCGCTTGCTACCTCCTATGCGCACACCCAGGGGGCAGGGCAGAGGCATCAGGGCAGCCCCTCACTGGTTCCAGGGCTGCCCCGTGGATCTAAGGTTGAGCGCATTTTGTATTTAATGGATGCAACCAGATTGTAGATCAGTGCAACCCCCTTCCAACCAGCACCTCCATGGCCTGTTTGCTGACCTAGCCTCGCAGCCACAAGGCTTCCCTTTCACCGGGACTGGCCCCACCCATGTGGGATAGCGACGGCTGTTGGCAGCATGGCCTCTGGCAGCGCTGGCAATCTCTCCCCCTCTTGTCATTCCCTCCTGAGTGTGGAGGAAGGAAAGAGATGGGAATGAGAAGTAGGGGAGAAAGGAAGGAAGCAAGGAAGGAAGCAAGGAAAGAAGCAAGGAAGGAGATGGAAATGAGAAGGAAATGAGAAGAAGGGAGACAGTGAAGGAGGGGAAGAGGAAGGAAGGAAGGAATGACAACTTGGTTGGAGGTGCCCCAGTTCACATACTTCTACTTCAATCCTGGATCCATAGAGACTTGGGCTCAAAGGAGAAAGCAATTTTGTGTTCTTTTGTCACAGACAGGACTTTGTTGGCAATCCAAGTTAACATTGGTATTCCTGAATTATGTACTCTTAGGAAAGTATCCTCTCCTTGTGTGTTGCAAACAGCCATTTCCAGTGGGGAAAATAGGACAAAGCAGAGTGGGGAAAAATATTTTCCTTTGCTATATTTCCAGTCTGAATTAGACCATGGCAGGGTCCCTATAGGAGAGCCCTTTTAAGGATTATGTATTAATAGAAAAGCAATTAACTAACCTCTGTTCCTTAAATGCTAAAGCTGTTGCACAAAAAAAACAGAGGAGCTCTGGTCAACTCTCACACCCACCATTTTGGTAGTTTTGCTGTACTGTTGTCTGTGGATGCTCCCACTAAATGCAAGCATGGGATAAATTGAGCCTGATTTGTTCTCAGTCTTTTAAGTGGCCACAATCTACGAGCAAAAGTGGCATTTGATCACAAGGCAAGGAGGCAGGGCAGAGAAATGTTTCCCCTTTTGCATTTGAGCATCCAAGAAGGGACAGGAAAGGAGAAAGGGAAAAAGGAAAGACAAACAAAAAGAAGAAAAAAGGGGAAGGAAGAAGAAGGAAAGGAGAATAAAGAGGGAAGGAAAAAGAAGAAAAGGGGAAAGGAAGGAAGGAAGGAAGGAAGGAAGGAAGGAAGGAGAGGGGGGAGGGTCTGAGGGAAGTCCTGCCTTAGCATTTGGCCATGAGCAGCCCTGCTGCCCTTTCGCCATCCCCTTGTTCCCTCCTCCTGACCTCTCGTGGTGGTCTCCCTCCTATTGCTGAGGATGCTTTGGTTAGAAAGCCGGGTCTCCTCGTGGAGAGAGGGAGTGGGCCTCCCTCTGACCCACACATTTTGTCCTCCTGCGCACACTTTGAACAACTTGACCAAGGAGAGTGAGCCAATCAGCAGCAGCCTTGAGGAGGAGGTAAGCGCAGCCAGGTGCCCCCTTGAGAAAGGCTGGACTGGGTGCTTGCCCTCCGCTGCCCAGGGTTCTGGGCAGCCTGCATCACTGGGGGTCCTCCGCATGGCCTGGGAGAGTCCTCTGGTAGACAAAGATATGGTGCTCACCCTGGTCTTGCCTTCCTTGGCTGGAAACAATGGATCCCCCCCAGCCACACCCACCCCGACCCTCTGAGATCAACCACAACCCTGATACTGCCCTCAATGAAATTGAGTTTGACATTCCTGCTTTATGTGGTACAAAATGCATCTGCCTGCCCCATCATGCTCTGACAGGAGAGAATGTTGTGAGTCCTATCAACTAGGGAATTTTGTCTGGTAAGTCCTAAGAGGAAATCATTCTCTGCCATAGCCCTCACCCTTTGCAACACCATTCCTCCTAAGGTGAGTTAGTCCCAATGCTGTTGGCTTTCTGGAAGGGCCACAAAACACATGGTAGAATGAAGCTTGTTGAATGGTTAGATAATTGTTAACTGATCCCCCCCCCCCATACTGGCCATTGTTTTATGTTTTACTTTGTCTTTGTTTTTATTTTAAATTGTGGTTTTATTGGTTTGCTATGTATTTTGCTTGCATGTATTTTGCTTTATATTTGAGATGGGCTGCTATATAAAATGATAAATAAAATAGAAACAAAGATCCATCTGAAAAATTAGACTACAAGCAAGAATATCCTATATATTTTTCTGCCAACTAATGGTCATCTGTAATTTTTTTCCAAGTTTTTTACTAATTTTCCAATATTACATTTACATATTTGAAAGGTAGCATGGCGGCTGAGCACAGTAATTCCATTACATCTGAATATCATCAGTACAAGTCTCAAAGTATTACAATAACTAATTCCCTCTCTTTCCCCCATAATACTGCTGTCATATTCGAACTAATACATTTCGTATTCTATCAATCAAACAAAAAATACCTTTCTAGTATTCATCAATAATCTTCAGTCTATACATATCTTAATTAATTTGACATTCCATCTTTTAGACAATAACCTAGTAAGTTTTTCTTCACTTTAATTTCCCATTGATATTTAAGTTTAACGTTTAATCTTTGTCATTTCCAGATTTTAAATGATCCCAATTTCTAAGTCTCCTATCTCATATTTGGGGCTAATAATTCTCTCCTTTTCTTCCTTCTACTTCCTTCCTTTCTTCCTTTCCAGAAAAAAAAAAAAAAAAAAAAAAAAATAAACCCCCAGCATTTGTACCACAAACCCATATACAAATTTAATTATTAGTATTTATACTTCTAAGTTTTACTTAACCTTTGTCTCAACTTATAACAATATCTTAAATTCAAATCGTAGTTATTTGTAAACATTCAAACTTTTAGCCAATCAGTGACCTGATGGTTAATTTTCCCTTAATATTTTAATTTAACGTTTAATATTTATTTTTTTCCAAATTTTTAATTAAACACAATTACTTTATCACAATTCCTCATACAATCTAATATTTAAAATACACCCCTTATATATAAATTCTACCATCTATCTTAACAAACTAATAAAACAGTATAGTATTCTTATTTCAATATTTATATTTTTAGGTTTTATATGTAATTTTGCAGTCCAGAAGTCTGGGTTTGCATTTTAACTCATAATTATATTAATGGATGAAGAATATTCCTTTTAGAAACAGCTGTTATGCAAAAATGGAGGCAAAGGAAAAGAAAGCAAAGGAATTTTTGTTGAGCCATCCAGGAATCAAGGCAAGAGTTATGGGAATTCAAAACACAATTACATAAAAATAAGTCTGGCACTCATGGAGTTTAAACCTGAAGTCCCCGTAGATATTATTTTATAATTTTGTTTGTTTAGTTATTAAATTTAGAAAAAGGCATAGCTTATTTGTATTTATTTATTAAATTTGTATGTCATCCATCTTGCTATCCACTTATTTACTTACTTATTTAGCCACCTACTTAGTCCTGTAATATCCAAAGTGTAATATTTACAGTATATTACTTACAGCTCTAGTTTATATGCCACACTCATTTGGAGAGTGAATAGCTTACGTACCACTTAGATGTTGCTGTAATTAAGGGACTATCATTTAACCCCAAATAAAAGCAATACTTTCACATTAATATTTCTCAAGAATATTGCATATTAATATAAGTCATTTGTCAACAGATTTATAAATTTATATATATTCCACTTTTGCACATCAAAGCAGTGTTTAAATTATGATATTTTTCTTTAAAACAGCACTTTCAGAATGATAAATTAATGTTTTTAAAGATATGTGTGGTAATTTCCCATTTCTCTGGAAATATTTTCTTCCTGGTTTGTTAAGATATTTGTGATATGTTCTGCTATTTTTTCCATGTTGGGAAACAAGGAATTATTTCAGTTTCAGGAAACCATAATTGGAAAAGGCTGTTATTATGAATTAAGCCAACCATTAAACATTTTGCTGTGTCATAATCATCATAATATAAAGCTGTTATTTGAAGGTTTCATGGTTGTATAATTTTGCAGAAATCATGTGAACAGAAGTACAATTGTTGCTGAAGCAATTTTTTCTTAATTAGTTTTACTTATATTTAACTTTTTCCATCAATGAATGATGGTAATAATGTAAAGTTACAGTAGGTTTACACCAGATTGGAACCTACTGAAGATATGATCAGAAGCCTTCCAAATCTACAGCAGGCAATGTCAGATTTCTCTAGATATATTATTGTTACTTCTGTAATTGTAAACATCTATATAATAATTCACCAAATGGGTTAGGACAAAAATGGTAAAGAATGAACCCCCAGTACCTTCTTCTCATACCTCCATGTATTTCTGAATGATTAATAATAGTGTTATCAGTAACAGTACCTGTTTATTCTCTGCCACTTTTTTCCTTAATGTTCTGAAACTGATGAATCATTAATTACTTCTATATTATTACACAGAGACCCTAGTGTCAGGGTTCTTTAATTTCTCCTACTAGTGGATTAATTAGTGTAGATTGTCTAGAAACACAGCATATGTTTATAAGTGTTGAGAAACATTTTGGACACGTACACCAACCCAGAGCTTGCCAGACTGAAATTCCAACATATTGATTTAATGGCACCCCAGTTTATATATTTTTAAAAGGCTGAAAAACCTGAAATCCATATAAAATAAAGGATCTCACTAAATAAGATTAATAAGGCTTGCCACATATTGGCAATCACCATCCACAAGCCATTGCTGTCCCAACCTGATCCATTTGCTTTCCCGTCTCATTCTGAAGTCCATTTCCAGTCTGATCATCTTCCAAATTGCACTTGGCATGTTGCCTTGCAGCCTGTGATTCCAATTAGGAAAGCAAGCAGCACTGTAGCCAAATGTGATAAAAAAAGGTTGATTCTAATGCCTCCTGGCTTATTTGTTGTCCTGCCTCCTTACGCCTTACTGCCTGTAAATAGATGACTGCTTTGTCCAAAAACTCATTTCTAAGTTTGTTTTCAAAATCTTACTAAAAACCAACATATGGACTCAATGTAATCAGGAAAATTTGCCATAATCTTGATTTATGGCTAGCGGTCTGGAGCTTTTCAAAATAATTCAGAAAAGGTGCTTCAGAATCATGTCTGCACAGCAGCCTTCCGTTCATCATGGTAGCCCATAAAACCTTACTTTATGCAAATGTATTCCTTAAAGCAATGACATTTTTTCAGGCTTACAAAAAAATCTGAAAAAAAAAGTTGGGCTACTAATAGGAGATAGGCAGACCCAACATCCTGATTGCATCATCACCACCTCTGCCAATGAGGTGCTGTAGATACCGCAAGACATATATCCGGCAAAGAGGGAAAATATTCTTTTAAAATTGGAATTTTAAAAAGGCCATAAATTTGTGAGTTTCATTTCACATCCAAATCTTGACTGCACATCAGTCACAATAACCCCATTATTAAATACAGTATTGTTTCAAATTGCAGAAAATTAACTGTATTTCTCAAAGATAGAAAAAATCTTAATTTGATATAACTTAATTAAGACAAAGGACTGACATGGCATGCTGTTTCTTCTTTCCTTGATTCTTGTAGTAGGTATGACTTTTCTTCTATAAGAAAATCTTCATTTTTTTCTGTCCAGGAGGATGAAAATTACAAAAGGTTATTATGAGAAATGCATTCTTATCTATTAAATATTTGATATTTTCTATTTAAATATTCATTTTATAAAACTGTTAATAAAGAAAAACTGAAACAATAAACAAAAGATGTAATGGAGAAGATTTTATTAAGTGGTTTTAGTCTAATTTCCTGCTTCCTCTTGAATTATTATGTTCATATAATCTATTTTTGCAAGTATAGCTTATTTTTTTGTGATTTGCTGCCAACACTTAAAATACTGTGATGATAATATATTCTAAGTGTATCAATTGCCTGTACCTGCTATGTGGGTGAGATGAGGCAATAGAATGTTGACGTGTAAGGTAGTTTTAGATTTGAAAACTGCATAGAATAGCCAAATGCTTTGGTTAAACTTGACTTTACAGGCCAAAATGCATCCAAACTGACTGAAACTGTGCTTTAGCATACTAAGGAATGCTGCAGGTTGTGTTGCTATGAGTTGGTAGGTGAATCTGCACCTTCTCTTTCTTACTAAAAAAAACATATTAAAGTGTCAATTGACTAAGTCATGAGCACAACATAGGGAAAATTGTGACTTGGAGTATGAGGAGTAAATACAACAATCATACATTAACGAATGAAATTAAAGAGAAAGAAATACAAAGGCATAGTAAATGGTATACTATATTTAACTTTATTTCCTTTTATCCTTGCCTTTACTTTTGCTCAGTAGTGTACATTCCTTGAGTATAATATATTTTAATATGAGAAATACTTCAGTCTATTTCTGGAGATTGTCATCTGTGTGATTTTAATAATATTTTAAAGCAAGTTCTTGATTCTGTTGGGATTTAAGTAATCCATTTTTTTTTCTTAAAACAATGCCTTTACTAAGCACTGATAGAATTGGCTGATTTAAATCCTGCAAAAGCTGCACAAGCCATGGCCTCAATGGGGCCACCAGCATTGGTTTGCAGCCTCAAAAATCTGTGTATTGAAGTTTCATGACAACACATCCAGTTTTAAACATATTTATTATTTCAGAATTAAGGATGGAACAGGAAGATTAAGACCTAGCCACTAGGAGGCAAACTGCTTCCACTGTCATTTTTTAATGCTTCAAAAACCCTTACAGTCATGCTATCATACATATTATTCTGGACAGAAAATCAGTATCATGATTTGGATTGTTCTTTATATTTGAGGAGATTTTGCAAAATGGGAATTTCAACTCTTGAAATCTCCCAACTTGTGCAAAATCCTCCCCTTTGTGACATTGTCATAGTCTCCTGCAGCCATCCAGAAGACTGGAAGGCAGAATTGCACTCATAACCCTCAATTGTCAACCCTGTTCTAAACACTTTTGCTTATTAGCAAAAAAATATCAGGTGTGTTATTACAGTTATCTCATCAATCTCACTTTGAATTGCACCAGTGCAGCTCACATAACAATGGTGTTTACATCAATGTACTATGGGGTACACAATATTGCATATGCCACTACATTCTGAATCAGCTAAAGTTTTTGAATGTTCTGTTTTGCAATAGCTCTATCAGAGGTGACTAGGGTATGAATGATAATGAGCAGTGACTCCTGATCTAGGAACAGACACAATTGGTGCACAAGATATATTTGTGCGAAGACTTTTCTACGTATAGCTACCAATTTCTCTCAAGTAGGAGCTTTAAGTCCAGAAGGATTTCCAGATAGTTTACCAATTCTGTTGGGGAGTGTTACCAAATCCTGAATTAATGATAGAAGTTTACTAGATACAAATGACCATAAAACTCATACTCACTCTTATTAGGGTTGAAACTTCTTCCTATCCATTCAGATCTGCACGGCTTCCTGACACTGAGATAGCACCTCAGGAACATCATTTGTATGATCATCAGATATCACATGATAGGTGACTTTCTACTGACAAATTATCCTACCTAGTGATTTCATGTAGAAGTTAAATAGGGCAGGGAAAGAGTTGAGCCCTGCATCCTCTCAAAAGCAGAAGCTTAGAACTGGACCTTTCTGCCATTATCAATGCCAAGCAGAACTGTCTTCAGAAGAATAAAGACCATACTGATACCATAATTGATAGCCTTTGAGAGATCAAAGAATGCCAGAATGAAATGATCCCACAAGAGGTCACCTACAAATGTAATTAAAACCATCTCATTATTATAAGCAACCCTGAAGCCCACATAATCTGCTTCCTTCAGAGTTCTTTTGGAGTGCTTGGCAGGTCAGACTTCTCTATCAGCTATATAATCATATATAAGGGAACTGTTATGACAGAACTATTTTACATCTGTTATGAATAAACTAAATTACAGTTTATTAGATTTTAATGATCAGATTCTAGTGTCCAATGAGATCAAGCATTAATTCTTGTATCAGTTGAATTTGGAAAAGGGGGCAAGGAAAATAGAGAAACTAAGGAAGTGATCTTAAAAAGACCACTTGATAATATACTGCAAATCCAAAGAGTGCAGAAGATTATTACCACTTCACTACTTTTACAGCCATTATTTAGACTTTAATCTACATTCATACTCATGTTAGGTCACATTCGTGACTTCTTTTTTCATGAAATGGGTTTTTTGGGCAATAAATATATAGATGTCGTGCAATATGAGCATTTATTTCTCCCCCACAATAAAATGGGTAATTAAAACCCAAAATATAAGATATTACACTAATATGCACAACTCAGAAGCAAATTAACTGAGTGTAACCTGTTCCTTTACTATTATGTTAATATACATTTGCCTTTTGAGAACAGAAACTTTACAACATTTTGATGGCATTCAGACGCAGCTTAGTTATGAATAATTCTGCAAATTTGCAAATCATTTCTTAAAGAGCAAAACTTGGTAGCGAATGCAGAATGATAGCTCAGCATGACCCAGTAGCTTTTTAGAGAGTTCTTCCCCATAATTAGGTTGTGCTAGGGCAGTTCTAGAACTCTGTTATCCATGAAATACTTCCCTAGCAAATAAAGGAAGCTGCTGTTTATCCAGCAGACAAATTAGCTGCAGCACAAAGGAACCAAATGTTGTATGATAGGATAACTTTATATTTATAGTTTTTACACAATACTGTGTCATGAAATATGCCAATTTTGTGCAGAAAAAATTTATAACTGTACTATTAGAAAGGACATTTAGAGTGAACGCTATCCGCTCACTGTCACCTATTTAGGAGAATCTGAAAGAATGCAAATCCTGCTGAACTGCAAAATCCAGTGTTCAATAGGCTTTTCATGATGGATTGCTATGGGTAATATATCTGTGTTCAGCAAAACCTGTATTTTAAAATTTATGAACAATTCAGCCACATGGCTTGGAATGAATAGAAAATTATCAGTTTGTAAAAGCAAGCTGTCAAAAAACAAAATGTTTTTGAACATTATAATTTAAACATCCTTCACTGAGAATTCCAGAAATTGCACCAGAAGTGCAAAAATAATGTTTATTGTTTGAGCTAGCAAGTAATAATATATGGACAGTTATTTAGATATTTAATTGATTTAATTTAAAAGCTGTCCATGTAAAGGTTTCCCTTGTCCAGTCGTGTCTGACTCTAGGGGACAGTGCTGATCTCGATTTCTTAGCTGAAGGAGCCAGTGTTGTCCAAAGACACTTCCATGGACATGTGGCCAGCATGACTATACATTGAGGCACATGGAACACTGTTACCTTCCCACTGGTACCTATTTATCTACTTGCATTTGCATGCTTTCAAGCTGCTAGGTAGGTTGGCAAGTAATGGGAGCTCACCCTGTCACGTGGCACTCAGGTCCAGCTGACAAGTTCAGTGTCTTTTACTGCTGAGCCATTGTGCCCCCTTCCAGGCAATGTACATGATGTAAACATAACAAAAGGGAGAATCATTATGTCATGATCACCATCACGATCATCATCTATGACCACTATTAATAATATTTAAATAATACAGCCAATCATTATGTTACTGAGCATGGTGCATATTCAACTTCCAAAGGCCTTCCAAACTAGCCAGTCTTCATTCACCTTTAAAAAACCATGAGAAAACGGTTGCCCTAGCCTTATGGACAAGTTGTGTGAAACAAGATGACTACTACTGATCTCCCTCCATCATACCTTGATGTCTATTAAGGCCTATATTATGATGGTAATGATACTGAATGTCAATATTTTTCTGCCTGGCAGTCTAGTTTAGGGTAACTCAGGCCCTCCTGGGTGGAAATGATTTGGTGTTTCACCTATAGGATTGCAGTAAAGAATTTGCAAGGAATCCCTAATAAAGTTCATCAGAATCACATTATATTGGCTTGGTAGTAGGTCCTGAGGAAGGGTTAGTTATCTGGCTTAGGTATCTGGGCAGAGTTTGTTGCTATTGAATGTGTTGAAACAGACAGGGTTTTGACAGATGTAGCTCAGCTACCTTGGTGTTAGATCCATGTTGTTCCTGGTTGACTAAGGCTTCCCGGGGTGACATGTGGTTGAGTCTTGATGATGGTAATCTGTAATCCATCCCCTCCTTAGGAGGTTATCTTGGGACCAAAAGGTACTGAATAATTTTTGTCCAGTTTCCAACTTTTCTTTTGGAGAAAGATTATGGAGAAAGTGATTGTGCAATAGTTTCAAAGGATTCTAAATTATCTGGACTCTAACGATTCAGGTCCAGGTGTTGGAGTAAGATACTAGTAGATACTAATGATCTCTGGTGAAGTGGGAATTGAGTGCTGCATTTGCCCTTACTCTACTTGACTTCTCAGCCATTTTTGATACCATTGATCATGGCATGCTTCTGGACTGGCTTTGCGGGTTCAGAGTGGAACTTACTGTGCTGCTTCTCTTCCTTCCTCAGGACCAGTGGGAGTTAATAGGAGATGACAGATCAAGCCTGCAGCCCCTGCTATTTGGATGTCACAGGGCTCGGTGCTTTCTCTTCTCCTGTTTAATATCAATATGAAGCCACTGAGTAAGATCATCTGTCCATTTGGGATGACATGATGCAGATGATATCCAGTTACATATCTCCATGTCAGGCTGTCTGAGTGTTGCCATAGAGGTCCAGCTTCGATCTCTTGAGTCTATACATTTCTATATGGGAACAGCATGCTTCAATTGAACCCTTGTAAGACAAAGTGGCTTTGAGTTTTAGGACTCTCTTTAGTCTTTAGGACCTTCCATCTCTTGTTCTGGATGGGGTTGCATTGTCTCAGGCAGATCCTATGCTCAGTTTGGGGCCTTAGCTGCACTAATAACTCCTGTTCAAAGAAAAGGGTCTTTGAGCAAGCTTCATGTTGTATGCAAATTGCACCCATTCCTGAACCAGGAAGCCCTGTTCATAGTCAGTCATGCCTTAATCACCTCCTAATTGGATTACTGCAATGTGCTTTTGGGGGCTGCCTTTGAAAAGTATTCAGAAGCTTCAGCTGGTGCAAAATGTAGTAGCATGGTAAGTTATGGGTGCTGGTTGCTTGGCACATGTGACATCTCTGCACTATAATCTTGTAGCTGCTAGTACAGTTCCAGGTACAATTCAAGGTGCTACCAGTTGCCTTCAAAGACCATCATGGCTTGAGATTGGGTTACTTATGAGAATGCCATTTCCCAATGGTTTTTAACTGTTCCATTGTTTCTGGTGAGAGAGTATCAGGACCCATAAGGAAGGTTTTTTTTCTGTCCTGTCACTCATCGTCATCATCGTTGTCGTCTCATCATCCTCTCTCTCTCCTCCCCTCTCTCCCCCCTCTCTCTCTCTCTCACACACACACACACCAAATGAGATTTGTCCCAACCCTGCTACCTTTTCTCAAGACAGTAAAAAAGCTGCCTTTGCTTTTAAGTTTGAGGCCCTCATAATGTGAGAAAATCTGCTTTTTGGTTATACTGTGAAGTGTTGCATTTGTTCTTAGCTGCTATTTGATGCTGTGTTATGTTATTTATGTTTTTAATTACTGGTTGTGTTTTTACTGCTTTTATTTTGTTTTCGTTTTTAGCTACTCAGTGTCATGTATATAAAGTAAATAAATAACACATGGCAGGAAGAGATCTTCAGCAGACATTATTTGCTTCTGAATAACAGAGTTGGATGGGACCTTGGAGGTCTTCTGGTACGACCCCCTGCTCAAGTAGGAAACCCTATAACATTTCAGACAAAATCTCTTCTTAAAAACTACAGTTTCTGGAGGCAAGTCATTCTCTGGATTAGGCAAGCAGAAGCTTCCTTTGTGAGCCCACAATCCACAAAAGGCTTTATTGGAGTGGCTACCAGCTTAATTGCATTTGGTAACTCATTTGGTAATGCAAGTTTTTGTATCAGTAACAGGGAAACACTAGGACTGCACAGTTAGCCTGTAGACTGCTGCATTTTGGATCACATGGTTGTTTTTTTCTGGATGATTTTCAACACAGCCTTATGTGGCCTTATGTGGAACAAATTGCAATAATTAATTTGTGAGTTAGCAAAGGCTTGAATGATTATACTCAGTGCTTTCTGTTCCACATAGGGCTACAACTAGTACATCAACTGAAACTGCTCAAAGCTTCTACTTGTTCTTCCAGCAACAGCTATGAATCGAAGAAGATGCCCCCCCCCCCGATCCCCAAGATATAGGCTTATGTCTTTGGGGAGCATAACTTCATTAAAACTTTAATTTGATATAATTTTGAATCAGTAGACTTCTGAATTAGCATCCACTTTGTTAAAGGGTTTGGAATGCTTATTTAATGGCATGTCAAAAACCCCCACAACATCTAAAATGGAAGAAAAAAAGGAATTACTGACCAAATACCTCATTTTCTGACAACGGCTCCTGGATGAACCTAAAGGAAAGTAAAATGATAATAATAATACTTGGGAAGGACTTGATAGGTGAATAAAAATCCCAAATCCAGTTTAAACATCTGGCTAACTGTGCAACCAGCCATAATAACATTCACTTAATTATTCTGAAATTTAAAGAAGAATTTCACTATGCTATCTTGATATTACATTGTACAGTTTAAACACCATGACCTTTTGGATTAAATAAGCCGTACCTACAAAAATGCATATCCTAGAAAATTTGTAAAAGGACTGTATCATTTATCCTAAAGCTTTGGATGAGTAAATTATTTTTCTATTCCTCTATTATAAATTGACAAAAATGCCAAATAATTAGGAAGAAGCTAATTAATTTGAGTTCCACTTCATTCTTTATAAATAGTTGACTTATATTATGCAATGTATGCTGTGAGAAGAGTTCATTCACTGTAATACAAAAATAATGTCCGCTACATTATTTAGCAAAATAATATTATCTGATATGAGATACCTGCAGCAGAGTGGTTATAGTTTGCTGCTCAGTAGCTTAATATGCATTAAAGCATTTTTTTTTCCTGCACTGCAAATTAGTAATTGGATTGGAATATTGATACAAGGGTTTCAAAATTCGACAATAGCAAAATCTATCTTCTCCCATTTGTCAACAATCCAAGTAATTATTTTAATGCCTATTCTCCACTGCCTATGCTGAATTTCTTACTGAACACACAGAGCATGGCTAGCTTCCAGCATCAGACTAGGATAGGCCAATCCTATGATTAGACAGAGTGAGGCAGTACATGTTGAGCAGCACGCATAGTTTTGCTGGATTGCAGAACTATGCGTGCTACATTAATTTGTAATACACTGTCTATACTACTTGATGTTCTCATGTGTGGTGAAGGATGCAATCCTATTTACTGTGTTGAAGCAGAGGGCAAAAGTAGAAGTGAAGTACAGAACAGAAGGATGGAAGAGAGATTATTGCAGTGAAACTCTCCAACTTGGGGATAAATGGAATAGACTGTGTTGCTGGATTATTGGGTATGTATGTGTTGCCTTGTGCTTTGGTAAATGCAACCCCTTAGGATTTGGGGGATAGGATGGGATCAGTGGTGGGATTCAGCCAGTTTGCACCAGTTCGGCAGAACCGGTAGCTAATTTTTTGTTGCCCAGGCCCAGAATGGACTTCCGGAAGCGGCATCCACACAGAGAACCGGCTGTTCACATATTTGAATCCCACCACTGGATGAGATGGATAATTGGAATTGTTACTACCAAGGATCCTGGTTTTGAACAAGCAATGCAGATTGAGATAGTGATATGCAGAGACCAATAAGGCAAGCTTATACTCTGAACTTTCAGTTCACTGTTATCATCTAAGGAGGCAGTTTATCAGGTAATCAGTTTCCCTGTGCTATGACTCCTATTATTTAATGTCAAGTTTGCTTGTTATCAAGTCCTGGATGAGAATTTAAGTCTGGCTTGCACCAATCAAGACCCATAAAGGTAAAAGGGAAGGCGATTCCTCATCAGGGTTTTAGATTTGGCATCAGGCAGCAGCTCCATAGAGGAAGTAGATTTTGTCTTCTTTTGGGAGGCTGTGCATGTGACCAGAAGCAGTGTACTACAGATAATAGCGGATGTCAAGCTTTTCTACTGACATTGAATCAGAAATTCAGAAATTATATCAGGTATTCATAGTTACCATGACAACCATTGGTTTATTTCAAAATCATCATGGCCCTGACTCATGTGGGTGGCCAAATGTTACACCTCACTTTTGTCTCAGAATGGAAGTGATATGTTCTGAGACTGAAGGATATTAACATCTGTTTCTTGTAATGGTCAGATCATTCTCTGACTGCTAAACAGCTGACAGATTGTTTCACCTCAGCTTATGCTGTCTACAAAGTAATTAGATACAAAAGAGAAGAGGGACATTTTTATATGTAATAAACAGAAAAGAATATTTTAACATCTTACTATGAAGTACATTCATATTACCTCTGCTATTTAACTGCAGTGTTTTTGAGTTTTCACTTAGTTATAGTGTTAATAACATAGGAAACTGCTTTAATCTAAATCAAGCCATTGCTCTTTCTAACTCAATATAATGCTAAGATTTTAGGTACATGCTTTACCTCACTTTTGCTGGAGGAGTCACAGATGACATCTACAGTGGAACCTGCACACATGTGCCTTCAGGTTAGCCTTTACTGCTGGCAACTGCCTCCCTTGTGTTTAAGGCAGGCCTAGAATCCACAGTTTCTAGCTCAGTGTCTTTAACCATTCTATTAGATTAAGTCTTGTATACAACCGACAGCATGAAAAATAGATGCAATGCTATAAAACTTTCCTCTCAAGCTATGGATACAGCTCTTCTACCCTGGGAATTTCTGGGAACTTCCTCACTATCTGAAATACGGTATATGCCCAAGCCAGGGTTTCTTCTTTTCACCCCCAATGGAAGCAGAAGCACCTTCTGCTGTTCAGAATGAATCTATTTGTAACCATGTCGGAGATGAGATTTTAGTGGAAATAGATGGGACATATTTAAAAAATAGTATTACAAGCTTCAATACTTTCAGAACAGCATTTTAAGCAATTACTATTTGTTAAGACTTAACAACCACTTTGTCCAAACAAAGTCACTACTTAATAAAATAAAATGGCTTGACAGTTAATCTCAGTTCATTTTGCAAACTGATTTGTGTTTAGTTGAAAAGCGTTGGGAAAACTTATCAGAAGATTATCAGTTTATTGATGTTGTGGTAGACGTTTGCTGAGAAATAGTTTATTATCACATACTTGTCTGAAATAAAATGACAGAGCCTACAATGTGAACAACTAGTAGATAGCAGCATAAAGATACAAAAAGGACTATGTCTTATGCCATGTGGTGTTTAGCCAGGTTTTGCAGCCTAGACACAGTAGCCCTACTTGGGTAAACCAAAATCAGATTAATATTAACTATTTGAAACACTGTTTCAGCCCCTGCATTGAATTGTATAAAATAATTGTAATAAATACAAGTCACTGCAGTACGTAATCCTGTCAAAACTATGAAAGCAAATGTTTATAATTGCAAACAAAATGGTAGAAAGCTGACAGTGAGCTGAGCAATTATTTTAGTTTTCAAAATTTACTTGTCGAAAGAATGTCTACACATGCCATAAAAAGAACAGAGGCTAAGTAAGTGAACAAGTCTAAGATACCAAATGGAACAATCCATTGCAAATGATCTCCACTTACTTTCTTTCTTTTATTGCTGTGTTTTCAGCATTAGCACATTCCTTTGAGAAAGAGAAGGAAAAAAGATTACTTTCAAATTGTTTGAAGGAATAATAATTAAAATTTGTTTAGAAAGTGCTTCTTTAACAGAATAATTTTTTGTTCCTAATATTTTTATGAATTTATTAAAATATAAAATACAAAGAAAAATTAAAATAACGCAAAAGTAGGGGAGGAAATAGAGATCTACACAAAATTCAACAATAGTTGGAAGTATTTCAGAACACACATGTGAAAATATAGAATCTTTCATTAAAACAGCTGCCTGCTTTTTCAGGCTTCTGCAGAAGTCTGGAATAAAAAGATGCCAATGTTTTAAGAGTTATATTAATAATATGACTGATTTAATGTCCTAATCCATTAAAGCAAGCTCATATTTTTTCAGCTTTGTAGCAAAGTGGAAGAGAGAGGAACAAGGGAGAGACAGCTTTAATAAATAGTAGAGGTTATGTACTTATATGAGTTCTGAAATCTTTTTTCCAAAATATTTTCAAAGCTGGCACAGCTCTGTCCCAAACAGTACTCATAAAGAATACATTTAAGCAACTGTTTGGGCACAAAATCACAAAAGCATATAAAGAATGAATCAATGCTATATCTTACTTCCTGACAGATGAATAATCAGTTCTTTTGTCCTCCCCCCCAACTTTTGTTCCTATTTCAACTTACTGTCAGTACTGAGCACATTTAATACTTACTAAGATTTATGAAAGTGTGTTCTTCCTTGGGGTTTATTTTCTGATTTTTTTTTTATCCACCAACTTGATTTTTTCCCCCTAAGCGTATTCATATTTAGTTTTCAGTGTCACCAATTTATTACCATCCTGTTGGCACTTGTCAAATGAGTTTGTGATTGGACAGGGTGATGAAAATACCTCCTGGTGTTTAACAGGTGGATTTTTATATTTACTGAAAAATCAAAGCATATAATACCAATTTTAAAATATAAATGTCAGCACTGTTTCACTTTTTTTAAAAAAAATCTATTGGTATTATATGTTTTCTTTTCAATTCTTTCATCACACTGAATATCTCAGCACAACTGGACCACATCCTTTAGGTACAATATGGCAGAATTAAGAAAATGTGATTCTACAGACCTTGCTGTAATGCAACTTTCACATATTTCACTATTGGACAAGTTAAGTAAGAAGCAGTAGTAGGATTCAGCCAGTTCGCAGAACCGGTAGCTAATTTTTTGTTGCCCACCCCAGAATGAACTTCTGGAAGCGGCATTCACACAGAGAACTGGTTGTTCACATATTTGAATCCCACCACTGCATGGAAGATATGTGCTCCCTTCATAAAAACAAAGACTGCTAGATCTGGATTGCAAAAGTCTAGACAGCCACTAGAATGGTAATTAAAAAGTATAGAAAACTCTGACTCTTTTAAAGTCAATAACACTGGTATATTGAGAAAATACACTCCTATTAGAGTACAGGCTTATGTATTAAAGGTACCTCCAGAATACTATTACTACTACTATTACTACTTGTGGCAGTTCATCCTGCTTCTCCCAAGCAGAATTTCTTTCAGCACTTCAAGACTTTCACTAAATCTTCTCTCAGTAAGGGTATCTGAAAGTAATTTTCCTCTCTCTTGAGGCATCCAGTAAAAAGAATACCCTAGGTCAGGCATGTCAAACTCGTGACGTCATGTGACATTGCGCGATGTATCGCAACTTTTTCCCCATTGCCGGCAATGGGGTGGGCTTGGTTTTGGCAGTTTGACATGCCTGCCCTAGATTATGAACAGTAATAATGTTATTACTTGCAATCAGATCCAATGTTTACAATATTAATGGACAGCATTACACAGCTATCTTCAAGCCATAGTAAATACTCAATGAATGGAAAGAAATTCCTTACTCTTGAGAAGCTAACTTAGAGAAAGCACTCTTTCTTTCTCACATGTTCAATAGCTGAAAAGTCAGTATAGTTTTAAGACACAATAGATATTCACATATTCCTCCTTTAAAACCACAGTTGTCTTGCAAACTTCTCATGGAGCATTTTGTCTCTATCTAGACCCATACCAGTCGGGTTTCAGGCCGGGGCACAGCACGGAAACGGCATTGGTCGCGTTGGTCAATGATCTCTGGAGGGCCCGGGACAGAGGGTATTCCTCTGTCCTTGTTCTTTTGGACCTCTCAGCGGCTTTTGATACCGTAGACCACGGTATCATGCTGCGGCGTCTCGGTGAGTTAGGAGTGGGAGG
>NW_015386552.1:126399-149817 GCF_001527695.2 Protobothrops mucrosquamatus
TCTGCACACGGCTTTTGGACCTAGTTATCGGTCCTAGTTGCAACAGCTGTGCTCCGGTGATGACTTTTCTTCCGTTGGTTGTTCCTATCCTGCAAGGCTCATTCACGTGGTTGCCTTCATCTAGTTCATTTGCTCGCGGCTTGGGAGCAACTGGGGCATTCCCCCCTCCTTCTCCTATCTTCGATCTTATCCCCTGTTCCCCTTGTCTCTGTGGTCTTACGTCCTTATTCCTTTCATTAGTCAGATCTGCCTGGTTCGGGGTACCCACTCTCTCATTCGGGCCTCCACTCGCTATGGTTATCTCACTGTTGTTCCTACAATATATGAGAGAGAGAAAGAGAGAGAGAGAGAGAGAGAGAGAGAGAGAGAGAGAGAGAGAGAGAGAGAGAGAGAGAGAGAGAGAGAGATCTGTAGAGATCTCTACCAATTATTCATTTGATCTTTTTTTGTTATATGTAAAGATTTTTAAAAAGCGTGAAGCAAGAGGGTTGATTTATAGGGATTCTGTTTTCGGCTGATTTAGGAACCTGAGCATAAATCAAATCAAACATTGTTCATCTTTGTTTATTAAACTAATTCAAGTAACAAGCTTGTCTTGTATAATTGCCATTTTATTTTTTCTTTTAATACTTTTGTTAGAATTGTTCTGTTTACCAAAGCAAATGTGAAATGTTCATTCAGAAATCTGTGGCAAAACTAAATCTATTCTGGGCAGCCTATCTTGATATGATCTCTGATAACCCAAGCATGAGTTTATAGAAACTTAGAGAAGCAGTTGCTGTTGGAATATCCTGGCCAGATTTTTTCCATGGAGACAAGAAGAATCAGGAATGACTCTGATCATTGCCACTAATGCCTTGGTTATATCTTGATTGGACAATTGCACTTAGATAGGTTAGAAGGACTATGCATTAGAACACTTTATCTATGGGACTACCTTCTATTATCAGGTAATTCCCATGTCAAGATGTCCTCCCTGGAGGCCAGGAAAAAGAAGCCAGGGAGGACGTCTTGACAGCCCATCCATTATAATTCAGAATAACTCAAAAGGACACTTTTTGAATTCCTTGATCAGGGATCACAACTTCATACCTTTTCTGTTACTTCTCCTCTCTTTTGGAAAAGTTTTTCACTTGAGGTCTAACAAAAACAATTTTCTTATATCAATATTATCTTTTTTTTAGCTGCAACATGGTCATCTTTGTATTTTATAAGTCACTTATGAAAGAATGAAACCTTTCTGTCAATCTGCCTTAACCAAAGCACTTACTTGTGAATTAGCTCTGCTACTCATACAGATATCTTCTTGTAGTTCTTGATTTTCTTTAACTGGTTCATACAAACTGTCCATAGAACCCTCCTGAAAAGTAAATAAATCATGTGTGTCATACTTGTATCTATTTTTGTTTCGAATTTATTCATTGATTGATCATATCATCTAATTTTCAGTTCACAAGAATAGGATACAAAATAATTATAATATTATAAATTATTTGTAAAATTTCCAAGACAAGAACTATGGTACCAAATTATTTAAAGATCTTGAGGTGCTATTGATTGATTGATAAAATTAATATGGCTATCCAAAACAAACATTGCAGCAAATAAGAAAAACAATCAACAAATACATCATAAGGAAAACAATAAAATATATTAAAACCAACTAAAAACAATACAATGGCAGCCATACTAAAATATATTTCAACTTATCCAGTTGATACTCAAATTAACCTCACCCAAGGTCATGGAGAAAGAGCCAAGTCTTAAATGCCTTTGTGAAGACCTATCAAAATCCCTTATATTTAATAGTAAGTCTGTTCAATAATATTAAAATATTTTACTTATGTATTCATGGAGTGCTGTCACTTCCCCAAACTCATCATAATACTAGGAAACGATACAGGTAAAATCAGTCAGATCAAAATGGAACTGAGTTGTGGAACAGAAAATTTTAAAAAGCAGCAAAGCAGCCTTGTAATGGATTCCAGTTAAAAAGGGAGAAGCCAACATGCAACAGACTGTTTGGAAAATAAAAAAAAGTTCAGGGAAAAAATACAAGGAGTACAAATACAAATTATTATTATTATTATTATTATTATTATTATTATTATTATTATTATTATTATTATTATTATTATTATTATTATTATTTATTGAATTTATATCCCGCCCTTCTCCTTGCGGACTCAGGGCGGCTGACAATCAATTTAAAAATACACCAAAAACAATTACAAAATTTAAAATTAGTTAAAAAGAAATATTTAAATGTTGTCTAATTAAAATATGATTAAAACCCCTCTAAAAATTACCCTAGGCCAGTCCCACTTGTTGGAATAGCCATGTCTTAAGGGCGCGGCGGAAGGAAGGGAGATCAGGGATCACCCTGATCTCTGGGGGCAGCTCATTCCAGAGGGTGGGAGCTCCCACAGAGAAGGCCCTCCCCCTTGGGGTCGCCAGCCGGCACTGTCTGGCCGACGGCACCCTGAGGAGACCCACCCTGTGGGAGCGTACAGGCCGATGGGAGGTAATCTGTGGCATAGTCATGATTGTCAGAGAAGGAATAAAAGATTGTGAAAAAGGCTCATGCCAAGAACATTTGAAAAAAATATATAATGTATGGCTGTTTGTATGATCAAATTAGAAATCTTCAATCCAATATGGAAGATTATAGTTCATAATTGTGAACAAGAACGTAAGTATAATTGTTATAAGGAAAGCTGGTGGGATGGGAAAAAGTCAGTGAATACAATCATGGGAAGGGAGAATTGGGAGGATGTTATTTTTTATGCCAAGGAGCTTATAAAACCTCATATATTACAAAACATTGTGATACCAAGATCTGCATGACAATAACTGGTCAGAAATGTAAATCTATAGATATGTTGATGACCATCTGAATGAAATATTGGGATTAGTGTCAAGAGGTTGAAATAAATCATGGAGCCATGCAAATGAAAACCCTTTGTAACAATTGGAGACTTTAATTGCCATAATAGTGGTCTAGTATATTCATGTTCTGGCCATAACAAAAAAGTTTGTTTATTTTTTAATTTATATGTGGAATATAAAAAGGTTGGTTGTTATAAATTGATTAGAATATAAATTAGTTGGTTTTGGAACAAACCAGAAAGGATATATTAGACATAATCCTAAGCAGTGACTAAGATCTTGTGCAAAACATAAACATCGTGGAGCCAACAAGAAACTATTATCATAATACTATTAGTATTATGTAGTATAATATAAATTATTATCATAATACTATCCAGCTGGCTCAGGAATTCTGGGAATTGAAGTCCACGAGTCATAAAAGAGCCAAGGTTGACTACCCCTGATTTAAATGATCACTATTATGAAACTGCTGAAATATATTTCACACTAAGAAGTGTTTATGCTGATTTAACTACATCCAAGTAATCCAATCATATTAATGACGCTTCACTATTTTACATCGAAGAAGCATATTAACCAGGAGGGACCAGGAGTCATGCCTTCTCTGCCATAGCCTCTCTCCCCTCTGGAACATTCTCCCTCCAGAAATAAGGATAGCCTTTTGGAAGATCTTGAAGATCTAACTATGGGCTCAAACCTGGGATCCTGAATATATGAAAAGCCCAGTTTACTGATTATGTTGATACCAATAAATTATAGTATCACTTGGCTGCTAATTGTATCTATTTTTTTATTTTTTATGTATTGTATTACCCAAAGTCATTGGTTTAAGATAGGTGGCTACATAAATTGAATAAATACTATCTATCATTTATCCAAGATGGAAGATATTTCATTTTCTAGCTTTGTAAGAAACTCATTTTCTTGGTTCATGTTGCTTTCCTCTTGGTATATGTAAGGGTCTTTGGAATAGTTTGGTACTTATGCTACGTTGAAAGAAACCTTGACTTGAAAAAGTGAAAACTATTCTGAATAAGACTGAGCCTTCATTTGATACATTACGGGGACTAGATAGCAATTTGATTATCAGTCACCTGTTTCTTAAAACTCCTACATAACCAGAGTCAGTAAGCAAGACTAACAGCTTAAAATCAGATGTTCATTGTTTTATACAATTTTCATATGATACCATTTTAAAAACAAAATTATGAGTCACTACTGAAAGATGATGTTTTATAAGACAGCTTGCAAAAATGACAAATGCATTCCAAATTAAGCCTGCTGTACTGTATAATTGCCAGTGAATCAGCACATGGTCCTAGAAATATGCAGCAAGTATTTCTGATGATAAAATGTCAGTCTTGGATTACCAGAGCAAGTGGAATTAATTTGCAAATATTAACTTGCAGTTGGATATGCTCTACAATAGATAATGACTGAGGATAAAATATAATCCAAGTTGGGACAACAATGTCCTATTAAACATACAGTATTTAAAAATTGTTAGTTAATTTATCTGAGCTAAATTCTAAATTATACCAAATGTCCCTATTTCATGAAATACAACAAATATTTTAATAAATATTATGAAGTTATATCAGAGGGAAAATGCAATAGATAAAGCCAGAAGAATTTTGCTTATATATCTTCTGGTTGATGTAAAATGTATCAATATTTGTAGGGGATTATCCCTCATATTGCAATTATATTTAATTTTTCTGTACTAAAATTAAAGTATATTCTGTACTTGTACAGTACTTCTAGCATTTTTTGTAATATTATTTTATGGAAAATATCTTTTATTGGTTTGTTTCATGCATTCATAATTATAATTTATTGTTTAGATACTATTTTATTGTGTAAAAGAATTTGATATCTTAACACTTTATTATAAATCAATACATGGAAATAGAATATTTTCATGTACTGAACAAAATCAAAATATCATCACTGTTCTGTATTTATCTATAATAAATAAATAAATAATACAAGATATAAATATGATTTATCATAGAGAAATAAGAAAAATGTTTTAAAAATAGGTATTGCTACCAAAATACAGATCTGATCTGATCTTTAAGGCATATAAAAGACCACATGTAGGTGGAACTGCTTTTTATACACATAATATCATTTTACAGAAGTACTCGCAGTATAAATACCTAATCAACATTTTAAAAGTTTATGACACTGAGATTGAACTTTAGAAATGTTCTCTATCAAGCATGATAAAACTGTGTATTTCAATTTTTTTCTAACACATTTTATAAGGAATGAAATTACATCTTTAATTCATGCTACAGAATAAATTAGTTTACATATTTATGAGCAAAAAATATTTCTACCAAATATCTACTAATATTTCTATCAAATTTTGAAAATTACTTTCAAAATTACCTCACAAAATATCTGCAAACCATATCATTGATTTATTTTTAAACAAGCCTTTTTCTTTGCTGCTTTGAAATCTTATTTTATTACACACGTTACACATTGTCTTTCTAACACCTTTAATATCTCTCATCTGACGCAATCTTATGTTTTTAAACTCAGTACTGGAATCAGGAAAAAAAAGAAAGACTTACCAGTGAAAAGCAGAAAAAATTCATTTTGGAACAAGGACAAAGGTATTCAGCATTTAGAAATGTTATACTGTTTAAAAGAATCCTTGCCACATAATGTTGCTTCTTCTTGTCCCTCCCAGCTGTTAAACATTTCTCTCTAGAGATTAGAGCAGGATAAAATCCTTGCAATAATCCACTGGATTTCCAGACCATTATCAAATGAGATACAGGCTTGCCTGGCTGAACTCAAGCAGTTCCCTAAATTAATTGACAGTGTTTATAAACAAATCTAGACATGAAATAAAGGAAAAAAATGATGCTGAAGCTTGAATTTTCATTGACTTAAAATGGATTTTATGTTTCAAAGATAGTGAATGACTTCATTTATATTTCTACAATTCCATTATCAAATATGCCTTTATTAAAACTCTTCAAAAGAGTTGGAATAACTTCCACCATTCCTAGGCAACTTGACTAATGATGGCTGGAAACCTCTAGATTGGAACTGCAATACAGGTTAATATCACCTGGTTAAACTTCAGAAAGTAAGGTATATAATGGCTTATCTAGTTGCATACTCCTATGGATAAATTTGTGCCTTTTGAATTTAAACTATCATGTACTTTTCAGAAAAAAAGCATGGAAATAAAAAGTGAATGTAAATATTGCTGAGAGTAGAATGTGCTATTTGTTCAGATTCAAGTAGAACAAGTATTTTATATCATAAATTGTAGGGAGTCTCTCTTTGCTCAGTGCTTCTGATGATAAAATTGTTATTAAGCTGCCTTACCATGGTTAGGCATGGTTAGACTGCTTATGATTAGATCGCTTTTTCATAGTGACCAAAGATTCAAGAATCAAATTGAATAGCAAAAGAGAACGTACACAGCCCTGCCATGTACCATTAATCTAGGATAGGATGTAAACAAGGTAAAATCATAAGTCTATTTAAAAAATGAGTTTGCAATAATAAAATAGGTACTAATGCATATTACTAACAGATACTAATTTTATATTTAGTAACAGGTTTTGAAGACATGACAATTTTGCTAGTGAAAAACCTGATATTTTCTGCCTACAATGATCTTCCAAGAACTAAAACTGTTCATAGTATCTCTTTCATTTATGCACATCAATTTCTATAAACATTTGAGCTGTTAATGACAATAAAAGGTCAAAGGGTTTGGAGTACTCTGTTCCAGATTAGAAGCATGCAACTACTGGACTAGAATTGCATGCTACTTTATAATCTGTAATAGGCTCATGAAAGGCTAGGCTACTATTGAGATAGTATATTCCACCAAAGTTCTGAATGGAACAGTATTTGAAAAAAACCCAGAAATGTACATTCTATTGTCTTTCTACAGAAAGCTGATATTTCAACCTCCAAAATTTGCTGCTTATGGAAATTGCCTCATTTGCCATAGAGATTTAACCTTGATCATACAATCAATTAAACCCTGACCTTGCTGAGCTTTTTTAAGGCCATGAAGATCTGGTTGTGTGCCCAAGACTGGGACCCTGAGTGTGTAATTTCTATATTGGCTATATTGACATCTATGGAAACAGTTTTACTCAGAGAAACATACACATTTATTTTGGATTGTTTTAATTGTGTTTTTATGATGTATGCCTCTCTAATTTGCTAGTTGACATGGGCACCTGTAGAAAATAAATGGATAGACAGACAGACAGACAGACAGACAGACAGATTCCACTTAGGAAGGAATGCAATGCATGTGAATGACATAATGAAGTCCCTGCTTTTTGTCTTATTTATTAAAGCTCTTATAGCAGGACATCTTCAGAATACCCTCACAAATTGTCATAATGGAAAAATTAATCTCTCATATAACATTCATTTCTAATTAAGGATTTGTACTTTACACGTAAAATTTAATTTCCTGTAAAAGGGAATGATCACCTCACTCACTCTCAGCAATAGGCTGTTTGTTCACCCAATTTATAGGCAAATGCAGTGTTGCGCTGAAGTGTGACTGTCCAAAATGAACATGTACATTCACACATTCATACAGAATAGGAAGCAAAAGGCTTTTAGACCGTGGTCTTATTTTCTTCTTGTTTATCTCCAAATAGCATAGTAAGCCAACCCATATTTCAAGGTTCTGTAGCATTTGCAAATAAAACTAGAAAAAGGAATATTTTTCTAACATTAATATATACTATATATTATATAGTATAATATATATAATCCACAGTGTATATTTTATATATCACATGTAGTAGGTGCATGATGGTCCATTTCAATTTAGGTCCATTACTTTAGATGAGAGGCTTAACCATTTCCTCATACCAAGGAAATGTGCTATTAAGATGTTCTGATTGGATTTGGTATTTTTGCTCACCTATTAAGTTCTTCTCAAGGATCTGAGATAGGCAGATGTTGATGTTTGATTATTATAGAGGTATCGTCACAGAATGTAAACTGTTCCAGGTAAAGCTGCCTTGTGCAATTGACTGATGGTGAATTTGTCAGTGCTAATGGTGTTCAAATGGTGTTCCAGTTGTTTTGGAATTGCATCCAAGGGGCCTAAAACTATTATTAATATAATGTGGAATGGCAGCTATACAACCATTTTATTTATCCCAAAGATACTTTTTCACAAGGCAACGGGACTTTCTTGTTTTTCTTGGAAGACATTTCACTTCTCATCCAAGAAGCTTCTTTAGGTCTGAGCTGAATTGCTGAAGAACCTTCTTGGATGAGAAGCGAAATGTCTTCAAAGAAAAAAAAGAAAGTCCAGTTGCCTCATGAAAAAGCATCTTTGGAACAACTATGACCTGGACGACTGAGAATCTCCATTTAATTTAGTTTTCAGTACTAAACCAGAGGACTTAGAAAATATTTGAGATACATATAAAACAATATTATAGGTTTTCATATCAGCAAAAAGTAGGCATGCATTCATTGCATCTGGGGATAGACTAAAGACTGTTTTAAAAAATCTGAAATGTGTTTTCTATTGAGGTAGCTCTATTACGAGTTAGGATTTTAACCTGTAATTTTATTGTGCAATACTGGGTGAAAATTGTTAACTTCTGTTTGGGGTTTATTTATATATGACCTGACAAAATTGATGTCTACAATGAATTGTGGGTATAGCAGCCATTATCCTCCAGGAGCTTCTTCAAAACAAAATGTCTAATCTTAATAATGCAAATTTTCTGGTGGAATGCTGTTATTCTGATCATTTACAGAAAGATTGTCACACCTTAACAAAACATTCTCAAGGAGATAGGCATCCTCACTAAATGGAACCAATTTCTCTTCTTAATGTTTTCTTAATCACTTAGTTCAGTTGTTTCTGTGGCATATTTGGGCTGCCAGACTTCAGATCACTGACCTGAATTTGCAAAGACAGCTGAGAGACATTTGCTTCCTTCAGGTTTTCAAATTTTCAACTACTTCTACTGGCACATGTTTTTTAGTATGCCATCTGTGAAATAAAACTATTGTCACTGATGCACATATACAAATAACTGAACCTAGGTAATAAGTACCTATATTTTTAATGCAGCACTAGGCCAAATAAGGAACTCTGAGAAAGATTTTAAAAATAGAAATTTGAAACAAGTATGGAAATATATAATCCGATGTGGAAGGAAGCTTTACCACTTTTCTGTGTATCTAATTAGGTTAAAGATTTAAAGTGTGTGTGTGTGTGTGTGTGTGTGTGTGTAATAAGGGTTGAAAACAAAATTTCAAATGTTCACCAGTACCATTCCTCATGTATTATGGAAGTTGGTTGTCTACATAAAATGATAACAGGAGAACAATTTTTGTGGACAGCAACTTACTGCTATCATGGAATCATGGACTTGGAAAGAGACAATTTAGTCCACTGATTCCAGCTGACTATTTTGTGCAGGGTATACATATTACAGCATTCTAGATAGATGGTTGACATGGTTCACTTGGCCACCATCATTACTGGAGATAAGTGGTTACATTGTTGAATATAGTTCTTATGTTGGGAATTTTTTCTAACATTCCCATTAAATTTGCTTTCCTAAAAGATAAATGTCTGAATAAATCTTATCCCTTTCATGTGATGTTTGATGAATGCAGTGGTGGGATTCAAATATGTGAACAACCAGTTCTCTGTGTGGATGCCACTTCCAGAAATCTATTCTGGGCTTGGGCAACAAAAAATTAACTACCAGTTCTGCCAAAGTGGTGCGAACTGGCTGAATCTCACCACTGGATGAACGCTATTAAAATCCTCCACAATCTTTTCCAAATCTTAAAGTACTGAGTGCCTTCAATCTTTGTAGGACCTACTTGAATGGTCTGTCCTTTTTTAATCAATTGCATTGTTTTTTAATCTTTCTTAACACTTGGTGTTCAGAATTAGATGGAGCACCTGTTACTTGGAGGGCCTGCCCGGTGGTTGCAGTAGGCTGCGGAGCTCCAGAGTGTACTGGCCAAGGGGCTGGCAGACTGCAACTACTGCTAGACGCCATCAGCCCCCGCACACTCGCTGCCTCACTGCCAGGGGGCACCCAGCCAGGCTTTGGTGGGCTGGGGCCAGGGTTTCAGGGGCTGGTCCCTCACCATCTCTGGGGCAGCCCCATGGGCCAAATCTGGGCCCATCATGGGCCAAATCCAGCCTGCAGGCTTTGTGTTTGACATATCTGTATTAAAGCATATAATATAAATTACTTACTTAGATACGATACAGAGCAAAAAAACCAAAAACTATATAACAAAATGCAAAATTTCAATGAAAGAGTTACAATACAACAATGGAAAGAATTATGGACTAAGTTTATAAAATTCACATCAAGTTAAAACTTAAGGGCATGTTAATACAAAATGTTTATAAATGCTATATAGCTCTATAATCATATCCAATATAAACTAATCATACATTAGTAAATGTTAGTAATGCCATAAAAGAACATTTTATCACATATGAGCATGTAAAAGAACTCAAACATACTGAGGAAACATACATAGCTTAATGCAGAAAATCTCAGAACTTAAATTTGAAATAAAATTACATATAATATCAGAATAAGTTAACAATCCAAGAAAACAGCAGGCAGCTGAAATACATTAGATCAAAGAATTTAAATCAAAGGTGCTCATATCTCTTTTTATTTAACATAAGCTTTCAAACCCAAGTTAATTGGAATAATATGGCATTATCACCCTGAATTCCCAGGAAACTGCCAGTACATTCTTGTTTATTAAATCAAGAAGTGATTCCAAACAACTCAGTTAAAATACACCAAGGGGAAAACAACTAGATCAAGTGGATAGGGATGTCCACCAATAGTTTAAAATTAATTTAAAAATTAGATAGCAAAATACCTATATATTAGATTAGTGCTGCAACTTCTGAAGGGGACATAGCAAATTAAGCAGGTGTCCAAAAGAGTGGGGACAATCACTATGGCAAAAAACAAAGAACCTGGGAGTAGACCAGTTCTTCAGAAGCTCTCCAGATAAGGAAATGGTAGCTCAAATGAGTCAATTTTCTTCTTGTTTTGCTTTTTTAAGGTTCAACTTTCATAAACATAAGTAGCTATAGGGAGCACAATAGAGCTACATTTGGTTGCCAGGCTGATGTCCTTGCTTTTCCAAATTTGGCTCATGTTCATCATTGCTGTGTGACCCAGTCAGTGGTGGGATTCAGCCAGTTTGTACCACTTCAACAGAACCGGTAGTTAATTTTTTGTTGCCTAGGCTCAGAATAGACTTCTGGAAGTGGCATCCACACAGAGAACCAGTTGTTCACATATTTGAATCCCACCACTGGACCCAGTGCAATCCGACATTTTATTTCTGTGATGCATTCACCGCTTTGAGCTACCTGCGCTCCTAGGAAAGTGAATTTTTCTATGCATTCTATCCCTTCACCGTCAATTTCTATTTTGATGTTTCCATTCCTTGCAGTGGTAGATGAACCGTCTGATTGAAGGAGAGGAACTGATTAGGAATATAACAACAATGATGATTTTATATCATTTGAAGTTTTGCTTCCAAGTAAATATCTATTAAAACATTCTATTCTAAAACTCTTATGGTAATGGGTCTAGGATAACTTGCTGTGGCCATCTTGCCCTGGCCAACTCGCCATAGGACAACTTGCCATGGGACAAATCACTGTGGGATAACTCAAGAGAGGGACAAGTGAATTGCAGCGGGACTTGTCTTGCTTTAGGCTTGAAGTATTTGAAGCTAGGGTGAGCTGCAATTCTATTTGTCTCTCTCTTGAGTTATCCCACATTGAATTCTGTCGTGGCAAGTTGTCCTGTGGCGAGTTGTCCATGGTGAGTTGTCCCGCAGTGAGTGGGCCTGGGCGAGTCAGCTGGAATGAGTCAGCCAGGGCGAGATGGCCACGGCAAGTTATCCTAGACCCATTTCCATGAGAGTTTTAGAATAGAATGTGGTCCCGTTCTGATGGGGCGTTACTGGTAGTATGGTAGAATTCCAACATAGCAATGGCAATAGCAGGACTGATAGAAATAGGATCAGGATACCAGACAATGCAACAGTGTATATAGAACACAGAGAGATTCATGGATAGATTTGAGAGATTCATGGATAGATTTGACTGTGGGTTTTATTAAAAACCATAGCCAGATTGGTTGTCTGGCCCAGCAGCTGAGAGGATCATGGATTGGGCATATAGAAGGCTAACTAGAAGATTTAACTTACTGATATAAGGGCAGGGAGAACTCCTGGCTTGCTTACAAAATAATAGATGCTATAATAACTACAGGAGAAAAAAAACAATATTTACATAACCATATATAACATCTGGACTTTTGAGAAATCTTCTTCAGTAAGTTTATATCAGCTTCTTTCAACATCCTGGGACATCACTGAATTGTGGATCAGAATGGAAGTGAACAAGTATTTAAGTGACTTCATTATAGTCAAACTGAAGCCTGCAAGAAATAAAGGTGACTTTTTTGTTAGATGGTCTTTTCTGTATTTTGAAGCATTTTTCAAGTGTTCAGCATCGTATGTCCTATTACGACCTTAAATCTAACCAAATATAGCACTCGTGAAAATCAAAGTTGATAAGAAATTATGGGTTCGTTATTTCTTGTGCTGTGAAACTGGCATAAAACACTTAAATAAATCAAGGGTTTAAAACATAATTGAACATAAAATGCCTTTTTAAATTCCAAAGTCTTTAGTAGCCAACCTATGCATTTTCCCCTGCAATAAGACTAATTTGTAGTGTTTGGTCGATTTGTATTAGCAGATTTTTGGCAATGCAGCCATTTACTTTCATTTTAGTTTGAGTCTATTATGGCAAATAAAAATAGTATCTTCACACATTCCATTTTTATAATGCATCAGCAAGATAAATTGTTAACTTTTGACAATCCCTGAGGCAATAATGAATAACATAGTTTTTCTCTCTTATCCCCAATGAACACTTAAGATATAGAAAGCAACTTAATCCTCTTTGTACACATCCCCATCTGTGCTTTCAGCCAACATCTTGAATTACTACATTCTCCAATGCTATTTTGTGCACAATTTAACATTACAAAACTAAAAAAGGAAAAAAAGAAATCTAGATAATTTAAGTCCACAGTATAAGTTTAATATATTGTAGCAAAAAGGTGAGAAGCCTACAGAATCGTAAGCTACTAAAACTGTTTCAGTTGAGAGTTAAATTAAGACTTTCAAGCACAGAGGGCATCATAAACATTGATTGGAATACAGGCTAGGAGAAACTAAGAGCTTGCTTTTCAGAAAACCAGGGTTGCAAGATCAGGGATAACCATTCATTATTTGTAAGCTTTTTCAGTGATACAATTGGTAATAATACTATAACTGTAGGATATTTTTTAGATTAGATCTTCTGAAATAATATAAATTATGAATATAGCTGACTTCATGATAGAATGTTTTAAATATAGTCTCAGCCCACTTTGAATCTTGTACTACACTTTCTCTTACATCATAGATCTATAAAAGGCCATCATTGCCCCCAGGGAGTATCAAGGACCTCTTATAGCATCATCTGATATTCTTATGCTTGCTATTAAATTTTTCTGCAGATGAAATTTAGAATGGCTGAGATCAGCAACAGTGACTTCAGAAATATGATGAAAATACGGTAGTTTTAAAAAAAAAGTCAGAGAAATTTTACATCTACGTATATGGTTATCCTGTGAAGCAGTGAATTCCCATGTTAGCTTGGATTATATACATAAACTTAAAATATGGATTCAAATACCATTCTGATTCATGTTGATTTATTTTCACAGAATAGATTGAATCTAAGGTAAGTTACATCTTGGTTTTCAATGGAAGGAACTTGAATGATTCATTATTCACATTGATTTCAGTGACCCAGTTTTTCCAAAAATGTTCCTTCCCATGTTAAATTTTTTGCATTAAAATATTCTTGATTAATACATACAGCCTAGTTCTTGCTTGAAGTTGTTGTGCATGTACAGTTTTATATGTCCTCCTTGTTGCCCAAAGCTTTCATCTTCTCTTTTACCTAGCTATTGTGACAGCTTAGTTTGAAGCCTTGGTTTGTGGTTTTTTGACCAAGGCTTCTTAAGAACTTCAGAGCAAATGCCTTCCAGTGCTTTGTTCTCTTCTAACACAGCACCAGCTCTGATTGGTTGCAGTTTCTGACAAACACCAGTTTCCTGTAGCAGCTTGTTGTTGCCCTAGGCAGACATTTGTTGCTGGGATGCTATATTCACTAATGGGAAGAACTACTTTCTAATAATTCAGTTGTTCTAATGATGGCTGGTAAGTCAATGAACTAACCCCACATCTGGAAGCTCATGCTCCATTTAACTCTTACCGGTACATCCCTTGCATTTCTGCCAAGGATGGTAAAACGTGTTTCTGTAATTTTTGCACAGTATTGCAAAGCTTCCCTTTTTTATTTTTAAAATAGTTTTAAGTGGCAATGTTGCAACAGTATTGCTTTGTTTCTGTGAAGCTGAGATATCAGTTCTTCCTTGGTACAATATTTCAATGGACCTGTAAAGGAATGTGGAAATTAAAACACAGCATACTTCCTAATGCTTGGTATTGTATTATTGTAGCATCAAAGTAAGGAGGGTATCATAAGGAAAAAAAGAAAAAAAGATCTGCATTAATTCCAATTAAATATGTGGAAAGAGTTATAAAGGCATCCATGTATGCAAACATCTGGGAAAGTCTCTCTGTGTAGAAACTAGTAATGAGCGAACAATCCCTAAATGGAAAAGGTAGGATTGACAGACTGTTCCACACAGAAGTCAGCTAGAAATGCTTGCCTTCCATGCAGGGATAGAAAGGCAAGATGCAGGTGGATAGACAACCAAAAATTCAAATGACCTAGTCTGGAATAAATTCCAGCCCAGTCCATTGCCAATCCATTGAAATCTGGGCTTGAATTTCTGAAGTTTGCTTAAGATTCAGCTGGTGGCAGCATGGAAGACAAACAACATAGATTGCAATGCAGAATTGTCATGACTACCATTTCATTTTGACTGTAATCATTACAAATGCCACTGGATCCAAATCTAAGAGAGTATTTGAAATAATGTGTAAATATCTTATAATTGTTTTTGTAAAACAATATATTTAAGTATTATAAATAATGTTCTTTTCAATTTGTGTTTCACAACTCATAAAAAGCAAGTACAACTTATGAGTTACAACAGGCTAGGCCTGGGAGTTAAAAAAAGGTAACCCTGATTAAGACCTGTGTGGGATTCTACCAATTAATTCTAGGAAATCTATTAGACAAGGCAATAAAGGAAAATATTGGAAAAACATTTTAATGCTAAGGCTTTTCAGGGAGATATTTTTTACTGTTAAGCATAATTTTATCAAATATTGGGAACAATTGAAAAAAAGAAGCTGAATCCCAGCAAAACAAAATAGCTCTTTATTCACCAAAATATGCTGATCTATCCAGTTTGTTTCTTGAAGAGATGGGATTGTTCTTGAAGAATCAAATACTTGAATCAGGTCCTCCCAAGCTTGTAGCTTACAGTATGCTTTGTGGAAACCATAGCCAGAGGGGAGGGAGGGGGCTTTGCTCAGCTTCAGTTGGTATGCCAGTTGCAGTCCTGGCTAGAGTAGAAGCATCTTGCAACAATAACTCATGTTCTCATCAATATATGCTTATAGGATTGTAATGCAATTACCTAGATTTATCTTTGAAGACTACCGGAAAAAAATTACTTAATCAAGAATGCAACAGCATTGGTTATCAGTTGACTCTTGCCACGATAAGCACACTGACATCTGTGTTCTAGTTCATACACTGATACACTTTTAGTGAAACATAGTGCTAATGGTTATCCATGCAGCAATACATGTGCACAACAGAGGTACCTGTGGGATCCATTTTGCAGTCATAGTAATTCTCCCTAACTCATGCATTCTAGAAGAAACTGCTATGAATACATCCCCATTTCTTCAAAGTATGTGGGATGGAGGCTTATAAGGTGTTGCTTTCAGTATCAGTGCCAACTTCTCTGGCCTTCAAGAAACGTTTGAAAACAGAGTTATTCCACAGGATTTACAGGGAAATATAGGATGTTCAAGCTTGCCTGACTGTATAGATTTTGAGGTATTGAGCCTAGATTTGATTGGATTTCATTTTAGCTTCTACTGTGGTGTTTAATTTCAATGACCTTTATTCTTATTTTGATAAGCAAATGCTTGTTTTTATTATGGTGGATTTTTAGAAGTACTGTAGCTATAATACTATATCATTGCTATCTTTTGCCTTAAAGGAAAAAAATTAATCAATGTAAATTCTGATTTTCCTACAAGAACTTAAAATGATCTACTCTTCACAGATTTGGGAAAAAATGGTTTAGTAATTCTCCTCCCTTTGCATATCTGAGGAGTGTCATGCCCTTACAATGGCACACATTTTGAACTTTTTCCAATTTCAGATATTTCCCATGTCTTTTAATACTTTTGTATCAATCACAACCTGACCTAAAGTAACACTGGAATTAGATATGATATATTGTGGAATCTATTTAAATGAGTTTCTGATGAATATATAAAACTGTTAGAAGAATGAATTTGCTGCACAAATCCAGCATGTGCAGTGAAATCCTCTTAAATGAAAAACTGATGAAAGATTAAAATGTTAAATGAATTAAAATACAGCATCCCAGTGATATACAACAATACTTTGACCTACTAAATGAAAGAATCAAAGAATATAGTTGTGTGTATAGTTGTGTCAGTTTTAAATATGCAGGAAACTCTGTACTGCAAACACATGATCAATACATATCTCTATTAAAGGCTACATTTATTACAGGCAAGATAAAAAGGATACATTCATTGCACTTGTTCCTTCAGTGGATAAAGGCAGCATGTCCTCTGTTGCTAATGGAAGCAAGAAGTGCTGAAGACTGCTAGCAAGTTAATTCAGAAGTGTGAATTGGAGAATTATTGCATTTCAGAGATATCCGGAGAGCCTACTCAATTAGCTCAACTGAATAAAAAATATGGAAAGAAAAAGTGAAGAATTAGCATAATGTATCCAGGAGTTTGAAAATTGCACTTGGTTAATATGCTACACAAAATGGCTGTAAATTGATTCCAATTTGTCATGAAATAAGTTAAAAGTATAATTGATAAGTGGCACCCACCATTCTTTGTTCCATAATCCACAGAGCAGATACTTGCTTTGTATTTCTTGGGGGAACAGTGGTGGGATATAAATTCTTTTTTGAGTATGACTGTATCCATAACACTGGAACTACTTTGGCCGTTTCCTTGGAAATTATTTGCAAGTTTTAAAGAACTCCTCCTCCTCCTCCTCCTCTTTTCATAATTTTCCCAAGGATTCCAGATAGCTAAAGTTGCTGCATAATATATAAATTGCTTCAATTATTGTGACTATTTTGTAATTGATGGGGGGGTGTTCCTTGGTGCTCTCTGAGCGCACTTATTTTCTTGCTGACATTTCATTACCCAAACTAGGTAACATCATCACTGCTAGTAAAGAGTGGGGTTCTGGTGGCTTGCCCTGTCAGTGTTGGTGGGTGCACTTATCCATTCTGCTTAGAGGTTCTTTAGTTGGGCTGTTTACTGTTTGCTTCTTTGACAGTTTCTTGATTGGGGTATTGTTTACTTGATTGTTGGACTGATGTTAATCTTGGTGTTAATCTATCTGGTCTGAGTGTTGATTGCTGGTGGAGAGGTGCTTTGTAATTATTTTGTAATTGATCTGTAGAGATTCTGTCCATTCCCCTCATGTCCAAGTGCTTTTTCAGATCTTTTGGTATTTCTCTAAGTGCCCCAACCACTGTTACTGTTTTCTCACATTTGTTCAATCTCTACTTGAAGATCTTTAACATTTTCTAGTTTGTCTGGTTCTTTCCCACTTATTCTTCTGTCTCGAGCTCATGCAATATCATTTATTCATACCTCTTTGTAATTACACCATGTCTGGCTTATTATGAGCTAAATGTTTATCAGTTTATATTTGGAAGTCTGATAGGATGATTACCTCTTCAGCCTTAATCACTTTTTCACTAATTCTTTGTTGATAAACTAAATCAGGGTCTTCCTAAATTCTCAGTCTATCCAATATTGTATGAGATAGAATGATCAGTCTACAGTCACTGAAAGAACTCTAGGATTCAGAGGAGATGTGATGAATACATTGCCCTCCCTAATCTACACTCTCTCTATACATAGAGAGATACAGATTAATAGATTCCCACTAACAGAATAATGTAGAAGATGACAGTAGTTTTCATAAACTACAGTTATTTTATGTATGTTTTGTATATAGTTACATTTTTTAATAAAAACTCTTTCAATCCTTATAGATTCTCCTGCTATTTGAATTTATAATTGCTGATATCCCACCCCGTTGGGAAATGTATGTTTCATTTTTTCTCTCCTTTAGTTGGAAGAAACAGCATTGTCAAAACATTTCATTATAAACTAGTTACTTTTAATTCTAAATATTCTAGATTTGTATAGCCTAAGGCAGACATGTCAAACTCGCGATGTCATGTGATGATGTGTGACATATTGGAACTTTTTTCCCATTGCCGACAATGGGGTGGGCGTGGTTTCCTCGTGACGCGTCTGGCCCATGGGCCGGCAGTTTGACACCCCTGGCCTAAGATACTAATTATTCTTATTTTTACTTCAGTAAAAAAATTCTGCTGAATTCTTTGATGTACCTTGATAAAATAAAAAATCCAAACTCCAGCAACAATGGAACATAATATTATACACATGGTGCAACTGGCAATAGAGGATTTAGATAAATGTAATACATGACTATCAAAATGATTTTGAGTTTTGCAAATTAGACTTTTAAAGAAGGGTTTAGCAGTCTTCTCCTTTATGGAAAACCCTTGCCTTGGAGTATATGCATAATTTCTGTTTTGCTTCTTAAGACTTTTTATCCAAACTAACTTTATTTATTGTTTGATTGTCTGAGATTATTTCCATTGTCTCAGATGTATCTCATTAGTTCTATTCAGAAGAATTCAAACCATGTGTTCTAATATTTTTGCAAAGTTTAGTAAACTTGTACACTGCCAATCTTTTACTGTGTACCCCATACAGTTTGATTTAAGATTGCATTTGATGGGAGAAGGGTAACCATCCAAATCCCAAAATTGCAACCTAATACATTCTATTATATCTTGATATAGTCACTAGATTTTATAAAAAAATAAAATAATCCACAACACCTAGATTATTATTTTCACTTCAGAAAACAGCAGTTGCTATATATTTTTAAAACAGAAAACTGATACATCTAGATTAGGAGGTATCTAGTTAGCAACACGGCTGTTAAGTGAATTTGGCTTCTTCATTGACTTTGCTTGACTGAAGGCTGCAAAAGGTGATTACATGAACTCAGCACAGTTGAACTCTCATAAATATGAGTCAGTTGCCAAGAATCTGAATTTTGATCACTTGATTATGAAAATGCCGCAATGGTTGTAAATGTGAAATAAAGTCATAAGTCACTTTTTCAGTGCTGTTTTAACTTTGAATGGTCACTAAATGAACTGTTCTCAATTGAGGACTACCTTTATTATGGAAAAGTAATGACTAATGATTTCATGTGCTGGATAAGAAAGATATGAGTAAGATAATACTGTCTACAGTACATTTCTATTCATTTTCTTCTCATTCTAAATGACAGTGCTATTAGTGAAAATGCAAAGTGTTACATGACTCACAAAATGTGTTACATGACTCACAAAAAAGGAAGAAATGCATAGATGAGACATTCTCAAATTGTGTAATTGTACCATATATATTTTATATATTTTTCCAACCCTCCTGTTTGTCTATATATTGCCAATAGAGACAGAGTTAGATAGTGCCAAGTTATACCCAGGAAGAATGTTCACATTTTGAAATAAAATAGGAACAAAATTGTCCATTTGTCTGTTTTGATTGTTCTGTTGTGCAAACTAATTCTATGTAACTCAGTATTTTGTAATTGGTCTTATTTCTTCTTCTTATAAATAGCTATTACCCAGGCAGATATGACAGATGACCAATGGCACCTTATAGATGTATTACATATACCTAACTTAATACACAATCTGTATGGATATAGATCATGTTAAATAATAATTATGAGAATTATAGTCCAGCACATAAAGGGAATATTGATTTTAAGAATGTTGGTTTACTAGTCAACAAAGTAAATCCCCATTAGTTTTCCATTTTATTTCAATTAAGAACTAGACTTTTAGGAGTTTATCAGAAAGGTAATGTGAGTGGGTGAGTATGTGTGTGGAAGAGAGAGAGAGAGAGACAGTAAAAATATATATAATTCTGATTAATGAGTCACATTGTTCAGTGCAATAATATGACATTTTCACACCTAAATAAATAATTAAGTACGTAGAATTTTCATGTCTAGGAAAAGAACAGATGTATTCTATATTAACATCATCAGGGAATTTAGCTAATAACTAGAGCCTGATATGATTCTTTTTCTGATTTTTTAAGAAACTTTTTTCACATGTTCATGTTTTGAATGAATCATAAGAATTTGTAACAAGGTACAATGTAATAAAGCAACACAATGCAATGTAACATATCGCCATCTGCAATCAAAAGTACATTCAAAAGAATTTCTAAATCACTAGATTTGAATTACTATTCTATCAGACTTCTAACAAAGATATTTTACATTGGAAATACTTATTTCTTGGAAGCACCACTACATAGAATATTTATCCAATGTTACCCCACGGGCGGCAGAAAGTGCAGGTTGGAAAGGAGATCATTTAGGCACACATCTTTTTATTAAGAATTCATTCAATGCATATTATGCACTCTGGATAATTCTATTACATTAAAATAAATAAAAAGTGTAAATATGAACGGTATAGATATACTACAGATCCTGAATAATATTTACAATTATATATGAAGATGATGTGAAAGCTATTTTATGCACCATACCCATCTACCGGTATAGCTTGAAGCTTGAACTGGCCTTAGTCAAAATGGTGGTCTGAGCTTCATAAAAGTGTTACAATTATGTGAGGAATAGTCTGTTTAGTCCCTTCTCTTCTGAGACATTCTCCTTGTGTAGATTTGAAGTTATGCCTAACATTTTTAACAGTTAGTTACCTAGAATTGGCAGCACTGTTCGTGAAAATAACAGCCAGGTTCTCCCATGCTCTTTTTTCAAGGCTTGAGATTTTGTCAGTGATTCTAAGAATGATGGTTCAGAATTGTGCTATAAGATATAAAATCCGAAAGCAACTTTTTGAGAAATTGCATGCATTTGATTGGCAGAAATTGATTATCAAGGTTTAAAAACCTTATGGACTGAAGGTTGTTTGAGTTTATTTCTGGCTAAATTAAAGAGAACTGCTGTTTATTTATAGTCAAATCAGTGTTAATAAAATGAGCTCTAAAAATCTGTTAGATATTTTCTTGCAAATAACTTGTGAGAACCAATGTAGTGCACTGGTTAAGATGTTTGAATAGGAAGGGGGAAACCCATATTCAAATCCCCATTCAATAGTGTTGCTCACTTAAACTTTCAACCAAACACCCTTCCCAGATTTAACCTGCTTAGAGATAAAATTGGGAGACTCCCCTATACATCAGCTTCAGGATTTTAAAACAAATGCATATTAAGCAGGTTACACATACAAATAGTCTTCTCTGTCTCTTCACTGTTTAATGCCCCATGCACAATAACATGGGTATGCATGTTCGTCTAACTCAGGCATCCAATGAAGCAGATGTAGCCTGTGAAACTTCATGGAAGAATACATCTATTGTTTTCATAGCATCATAGAACTCCAGTAGTTTTGCTGCAATAAATGCTATTCATATGGTTATTATTTTCTTAGAAATTATATTATCTGAATATTATAATGAATATTGAATGTGAGTTCATTATGAAAAGATGTTTTTCTCACTAAATCAGTGGTTCTCAACCTTTTTAATGTCGCGACCCCCAACCGGTCGTAAGTTGAGGACTAAACCGGTCGTACGTTGAGGACTAAACTGGTCGTAAGTCGAGGACTAAACCGGTCGTAAGTTGAGGACTACCCAACCGGTCGTACGTCGAGGACTTTCCCTGCCCGGGAGCGCCGCGCATGCGTGGTTCCGCCCCCTGCGCCGGCCGAGGCGTAGCTGGCAAGCGGCAGAGACGGAGCAGGCCAACCACCAGCTGGCCCAGCTCAAGGGAGGTAAGGCACCCGCCGGAAAAGGGGAAAAAAATGGTGGTCAGCCTTGCTTGGCGACCCCCGTGAAATGGTCAATCGATCCCAAATGGGGTCGCGACGCATAGGTTGAGAACCGCTGCACTAAATGATCTTGGTTTTTTTATTATTTACAGAACTTGGTTAGGGTTAGGGTTAGGGTTAGGGTTAGGGTTAGGGTTAGGGTTAGGGTTAGGGTTAGGGTTATATCTTAGGTCAGCGGTTCTCAACCTATGGGTCGTGACCCCATTTGGGGTCAATCGACCATTTCACGGGGGTCGTCAAGCAAGGCTGTCCGCCATTTTTCCCCCTTTTCTGGCGGGTGCCTTACCTCCCTTGAGGTGGTAAGGCACCCAGCTGGTAAGGCACTCCCAGCTGGTGGTCGGCCTGCTCCATCTCTGCCGCTTGCCAGCTACCCCTCGGCCGGCGCAGGGGGCAGAACCACGCATGCACGGCACTCCCAGGCAGGGAAAGTCCTCGACTTACGACCGGTTGGGTAGTCCTCGACTTACGACCGGCTTAGTCCTCGACTTACGACCGGTTTAGTCCTCGACTTACGACCGGTTGGGGGGTCACAACATTAAAAAGGTTGAGAACCACTGTCTTAGGTTATTACTTCTCAGAGCTCCAGATTTCTGAAAATCTGATCAGTCTCTGGTTGATTTGAGAGTACAATATTTCTTATTTTACTATTTAAACAATTTCATCACCTTTACAAATCTATTTCATCTTATTTAATTGCTTTTCAATCATGTTTATATTTTTTCTAGGTTATAATTGAGTCCATATAGATTCTTTTTCAATATTTTTACTTCTGAGCATGTGCCATCCAACTGGACAGCATGATTTCATTTTTCATTTTATTAAATTTATACCCTGCCCTTCTCCCGTAGGACTCAGGGCGGCTTACAGCCAGTTAAAAACAGTTAATACAATACAATAGAGGTTTTAAAAATCATTAAAAATAAATATATAATTGGCCGTTTCTACTAAAATTTGGCTAAAAACCATTTAAAATGCCCCTAGGCCAGTCCTGCCCGCTGAAACAACCAGGTCTTAAGGGCACGGCGGAAGGAGGGGAGATCCGGAATGACCCGGATCTCTGGGGGCAGCTCGTTCCAGAGGGTGGGTGCTCCGACAGAGAAGGCCCTTGCCCTGGGGGTCGCCAGCTGACACTGTCTGGCCGACGGCACCCTGATAAGGGCCTCTCTGTGGGAGCGTATCGGCCGGTGGGAAGCAATCTGTGGCAGAAGGCGGTCTCGGA
>NW_015386552.1:152065-199119 GCF_001527695.2 Protobothrops mucrosquamatus
CCGGGCCCGAGGAACTAAGCTCCCTGGGGACCGAGTAGAGCCCTGAGGACCGGAGCACCTACAAGCTTGTAGACAGCGTGTGTGTGCTCCCCAAACCCGATATGGTCCTCTGCTCCCGCCATATCTGCCCTTCCCACTGACCGTGCTGATCGTGCCACCCTCTCTTAATCCCCCAGCCACCTCCCCCATCACTCCGACATGATCATGGTGTGTTACTTTGCTTGATGAAAACACACACACAAATACACAGAAACACACATTCATAGATATTTAGAGAACTTCCACAACATCATCAGTACTATATTCCAATTCCTCAAAAGTAGTTAGAAGTCAGTCTACAATTGACAACATACCATTTGAACACAAAAGGATAATTATTGTTCTGCCTTAAGTTTCATACAAAATCTTTTTAACATGCTTTACTTAAACAAACAAATATAAGAAGCATTATGCAATCTAGAATTTTAGAATGAGTTTTTTCTGGCTCTATAGGGATTGAATGCAAACATTTTGCATTTAATATTTGCCAGATTTCCCCTAAGTTAAAAGAAGTGATACACCAAAGTTTTATCTGTGCTTTTTTATGACATGAGATTTGATGGCAAAAATGTTGAAGGACAATATTTTGGCAACATTCTTGTGATGGCATGTGTGTGTGTGTGTGTGTGTGTGTGTGTGTGTGTGTGTGTGTGTACAAAGTGGGCTGCTGCTATACATGTAGTATTCCCATCATCCCATTTTAATTGAATGTTAATATTGCATTCCCCTCCCTTCCTCAAAGAAGAAACAGAGACTGGTAGAAGGCTGCAGAGTGATCAGATAATGCATTAAACAGAATTTGAATATATTAAACATATATATTAAGCTATTGCCCTGGAACCCTACATTTGCAAAACATCATGAAATAAATTATAGAGCAACTTGAGATTAAGATAAAAAGAGAACTCTTGAGAAACTTGAAAACCAAATCTCAGCACAATATTCATTGAAACTGACATAGGCTATGTGTTCTAAATAAGTACCATTAAATGATCATGTTTAAATTCCCCAAATCAGTAACTGATGGAAGACCATTATTCAAATTTTACAACTGAATTAGGCTTGAACAATAAAAATAATCACTGATCTCAGATGCGGCTTCCTCTTCTCATTTAAAAAATATAATTTAAGAAGTGTTTTGTGCCACAAAGCTGTTATCCTAATCTTTGAAAACTATATATAAATAAAATATTTGGCATCATTTTGTAATTATATCATTAAACAATGTTTCCAGAGTCTCAACTTCTAAATTGTTATTTAAAAAATTCCCCAAAAATAATGTATACAAATGTTTCATTGGATCACTTTGACTTGAGATATATGCTTGGAGGACAATTAAAGTGTGTAAGTTTGTTGATGCAACAAAAGACCATTAATTTTTGTAATGATATGTAGTTGTTCTAGAACAGTGGTTCTCAACCTTTTTAATGCCGCGACCCCAACCGGTCGTAAGTCGAGGACTAAACCGGTCGTAAGTNACTACCCAACCGGTCGTAAGTCGAGGACTTTCCCTGCCCGGGAGCGCCACGCATGCGTGGTTCCGCCCCCTGCGCTGGCCGAGGCGTAGCTGGCAAGCGGCAGAGACGGAGCAGGCCGACCACCAGCTGGCCCAGCCCAAGGGAGGTAAGGCACCCGCCGGAAAAGGGGGAAAAAATGGCGGACAAAAAAAATGGCGGATAGCCTTGCTTGGCGACCCCGGTGAAATGGTCAATCGACCCCAAATGGGGTCCCGACCCACAGGTTGAGAACCACTGTTCTAGAACATGGAATTAAAAATAAAATAATGTCTTCTTCAAAAATGAAATAAGTGCTGCAAAGCTGACATTATGATGTAGTCCTAAATATGTCTTTTTCCATTATATGACTCAATGAAAGATTTTTCAGAAAAAAATGTGTAGCATGGTTCCATTTTTAAGCATACACACTTATACATATTATAAATAGAGAGATAGACTTTGCATATGAAACAGTATCCTGTTCTTGTTCTCATGAATGGGAACATTTCTTTACCTCATATAGTTTCTCCTCTAACAGAAGCGGAAGAAACCATTTTAATTAATTCCCTTCTGATATATGGAAGGATGGCCAAGGGCAAGTAATATAACATCATTGTCATGATATACTGTAAGCCTATCCCTTACTGTATATACCTGCTGGCTTGTAATAATACAAATGAATGGAACTTACATCATGATGTTTTGGTCTTAACCATGTTTATTTGCAAAAACCAGTACTTCTTTCTATGCAGTTACCTATACTCCCAGGAAAATATTTTTCATAGGGCTTAGAATCTTCTTCCAGAACAGATATGTTGCAGGGAAAGAAGGAAATGATTTAAAATTCTTTGTGCTATTCTTAGTTTTTAGTGAAATTTACTGAAGATTCCATTGCAATTAAACATAAACAATATTCTTCTTTCAGAATATTTTATAGGGGTTCCTGAAAATCTTCCATCCAAATACTAACTGGGCCTGACTCAACTTAGCTTTGACCTGTTACTAGCTGACAATATCTCCTGTCTTTAATGGTTATGGAAGCTTTATGGCTGATTGTTCTGTAGCAGTTCAGCAATAAATATACATATGACCTTCATCCGGATATTATACAAATTGGTAAGATTTTACTTACAATCTGAGTCAGAGTCAAGTATAACTAGTCTTGTTCCCTTCATATCATCCCCTAGGTATAGAGCGTAAAGGAATTACAAAAAAATCTCTGTTATTTATACGGGATATTCAAGTAAAAATAATTTTATCTATGGTTGAACAGTAATCTGAAGAGGGCATGGATAAGATAATTATCATATCATCATTTTTCATAAAGCCAATTAATCATTCACTAACCACATTCTATAAAATGTCAGGAATGAAACTACCATTCCTATATTCCTAGGCTGATTTTGCTTACTGATTGATAGAAGAACGTTTGCTTGAACATGCAGTGATTCTGTCTCCTGGCTAATTCTTGTAGAGGCTTTCAGGATGGTTGGACAGTCTGGAAATGAATCAGAAAAGTAACCTTTGAGAGCATCATTACAAAAAGCCTCCTATACATGCCCGGCTCTGTTATTGTCTCCCAGCCATTAATGAAAGGTATTGCAACTAATTCAGTTACTCAGGAGTACTTTAAAAATACATATGCACACAGGGCCAATACATTAAATACTTAACCTGTCTTCTAAAATTTGAGGAGAACAAGGGCAAAAAAAGTGATTATATCATTCCTAAAAATCTAGTTTCTTAGTTTTGCATATGTTATTTCCCTAACTTTAAATGCCTTTTAAAAAATGTCTTTTAAGAATTAAAATCCAGTCAAGTGATACCAATATCCATGTGGGATACTATTATTAATAGTAACTATTTCACTTACCATATTTTTTATAACTATAGGACTACTTATAGTAAAACAACTTTAGATGTTTTTTCAGAATGTGAAAATAGGAATATATTATTTAGAGATGAAATTCAAAGGTTGCACATAATATCTGCATGCTTACACATCATTCCTCTGGAATTTGAGGATTTGTAGAGAATTATCTGAACTATGTAAGAAGTATCAATATGTATTTTGCAAACCAGTGCTTTAATAATACAATAATTTGGAATGTCAAGAACTCCACCATAACTCCACCATTCAAATATTTATTATTAATATTAACAAATTAAGTATATTGAATACATGAAACACTGTATAATCCATCTGTTCAAGTGTGGGTGTTATGAACAGCATGAAATGTTCTATTTCATTAGTTCACAAATAAGTTTTATTTTTAAAAAAATCCATCAGCAGCAACAGCTTGTCTTTGACATACCAGGCTGGTCTGACTTTGGAATTTAGGCATAATTTCAACCAAGATTGTCACAAAGCTTCTGAGTAAATGTGAACTGATATACATATTATATTCTGAGGAAGGAAGGAAGGAAGGAAGGAAGGAAGGAAGGAAGGAAGGAAGGAAGGAAGGAAGGAAGGAAGGAAGGAAGGAAGGAAGGAAGGAAAGATATATAAGCCTGCTTTTAAAAAAAAGAAAAAAAGAAATCTTCACTCATGAAAAATGCTATGGGATAAAGAAAGAACATGAAGATAGTGGGAATGTTGGCAATGATTTCTTTATCATAGGATGTTCCACGTGATGTTATAATGTACATGAGTTCCCTTATCACCAAGTATATTTCTGTATCAGAAGTCCTTAGAAAAACAGGCAGAAAGCTTCCCCCCCCCCCATAGAAGGGAATCTACAAATAAGAGTTTGTTTATAAAAATTGAATAATTGGTCAATCATAATGCTTGCTCAATATGCAATGTAGATTTCCATTTTTAAATTGAATTAAATATTACATACCAGCACAGCCATAGGAGTGGTAACAGTAGTCTTGACTGCATAGCAATAAAAAAAAGGGCGGAAGATATGAGTAGGACTCTAATAGGCTACTCACAGAGGAGCGCAGATGACAAGCTACAGAAATATCTGAACACTGTGAGTCCCAATACACAAGGATTTTACATTCTTTAGACTCAATCAACATTACCAAATTTTAGAAAGATTAGAAACTAAATCATATGGAAGGAATACGTTTAGTCCAGAGATCTTTGTTCTTAATAATATTCTTCAAACACCTAATGGGATTTCATGCTAAAGGGATATGAAATAATGGATTTAAGGTCTATGTCAGTTTTAGAAAGTAAAAAAGAAACTTCCTAACAACAAAAGCAATTCAACAGTGAACAAATTATCAGAAAGATGTGGACTCACTTTCATTAAATATATTCAAGCCGATGCTTTACTAAGTTGTACTTTATGGCCTAAATAGCCCTTCCAATAGCATGACTGTAATTAAATTTTATTTTTTTAAAATGTGTACACTATCACATTATAAGATTGATCTAGTACTAATTATTAAAATATTGCTTTATTTATTTTGGATTTTTAAAATTACATCTTTATTACTTTATATGACAGCAAACATACATAATCTCCCTTATGTATCCTCATAGTCAGAAGTATCTTCTGTTAACATTTTTCTGAAGTTTAAAAACCAGGTCCTCAAACAATCTAGTGTCTCTCTTAGCCCATTTTAAGAAGCTGCGTGTTTATTATTATTTTTAACTACATAATAACGAAGCTACTACATGTCATGGCAGGATACCTAGTAATGGAACGTACTTAGTTTGATTCTTTGACATTTCTCAGCTTCTGTAATCTGAGCAATAATGTAAATAAATTATAATTTTAACTTGAATCACATCTGAGAATCTTGAGTGTTCCTCTTAAATATGGTACCATATTTTTACTGTGTTTTCATCACAAAACACACAAAAACAAATATAAAAATAAAAAACCTTTAATTTTTGAATTCACTGGTGAGATAAAAGAAAGACAGATCAAATGAGTAATCATGCTGATCACTGCCATATTACATAATACCTATTTATCTCTGCAAGCTGAAAAAGATAATCTGCTGAAGTTTTAATTCTGAGAATAAACAAAGCCCTAGTCATAATTTATTTCTCTAGACTTGAGATGCTTCTAGTAGTGTTTCTGTGGCTGCAATGGCAAAAATAAGAGAGGAGGAGGCTTTCATTGTTTATGCAAAATATAATGTAGCAAGAATCATGAAAGGAGAAAAAGGAATACTAGATTTCATCAATTTCACAGTTATAATTGCAATACAGACTTCACTGGTCATCCTAATGACAGTGGCTGTGTGGATTTTTGTTTCCATTTTTCACAAACTGCATTAGCTACCTGACTTGATCAAGTGAAACATTTATTTTATGGATGAGATCAGTAAGTTAATTTCTTATAAGCTGCCTGATTACCAATGATTAACTCCCCTGCATTCATGCAAGAATCTCTTCATTCCTTTTCCACAAAACTTCCCTGGTCATACCTGTCTGAAATTTGGCATGGCTGTTCTGCACCATAGGCTACAAATTAAATTATACTCTGTTGTCTGAAGAAACACTATGGATATATTTTTAAAAAATCAAATGTCAAAGAATCCCTCAAGAATATGTCTCCTTACTTTAAAAAATTATCCCCAGGAAAAGAGGCAGAAAAATACTTGCCACTTTTAACAAAGAAAGTACTAAGGAAGTTGACACAAATACTACTTGAATCTATTCCTAGCAAGGTTATTATAATCTATCCAGTTTTGCATGATTCATGCAAATCAGTTTTTTAAAAGTTAATACAAAAAAGTTAACCAAAAGAGTGAAGGAAAAAAGCTGAAAGAGACAGAACTGAGGATGCAGAGATTTTAAGAAGGATTTTAAATCGGGATATATGTAGTTCTGAATCAACCATGGCAGCTTGGCAAGGAGTTGACATTGAGGCTTTCTAGAGATACTATGAAAATATGGTTTCCCTTGTCACCCCAGGATGCAGTTTTGGCAGACAGCTGAGTTGTTCTGCATGCCATTGTCAATTGTTTATGCTCAATGGAGCTGATGCACACTGAATCTCTGAGTTAGTTGCAGCTGTGGGAAGGGAGGAGATCATTTGAGGATAAGATTAGTCTGCTTACTCTACTTAGATTTTTCTAGGAGCCAATCATGGGATCACATTAGACCCTTTTCTAAAGGAAAGCATTCCAATTGGAATTATTGTTGGAGAAAGCTGCTACCTATTTTATATAATCTCCTATAATATCAAAATAAAGGAGTAATGTTTATAGTCTTACAAGATTTTCATCTTATCAGCCATCCTTATGTGACTGTACTAGAACTTCAATATATTCATCTCATTTTTGTGTTAAATTTATTCAGAGTCTAGTAGGATGTCTAGTACTGCACCTATATTATTTTATATCTTAAATGCCTTATTTTTCTTCCTTTGAGCATCCTTCATGAATTTATAAAATGTAATCACATCTCCCTCGAACAAATTTTGCTATCTGAGGTAAATTATATTACCAAGTATAAGGTAGAATTTAAAATTCTGTATCTTTGTTATCTTTATTATACATATCTGGACATTTTGTATTTGGCATTTTACAACAAAAAATAAGAATTAATTGCACCTTAGAAAATAAATTTATTTTGGCATCACTTTTGGTGATCAGATTAAAAGATTTTTAGTTTATACATTTTGTTGACTAATGAGTACATTCCATCATCAAGATGTTATAAACTTCTTCACTCTTTCTAGTGGTTAGGGTTTCATTTGTTCCATTTTGTGTTTTCATATTCCAAATTATATGCTATAAAACTTTTTTGTATTACAGTTCCTTTGCACTCTGAATCTTGTACAGCTCTGCAATATCTATATGATAGAAAATGGACAATATGCTAATTTTTGCAGGATACAAAAAAAGTACTATCAATGTTATAGTCCTTGAACAGTCAGTTTAGTTAATTTACAAGTTAACATAAAAAAAATAATGAACATAAACATACCAAATGTTCTCTTTTAGCACTGAACAAACAGCCCTCAAGCCAATTACATTCACAAATGTCAATGAGTCCTTGAAAATATCATCACCAATATTGTTTTCTAGACAAATTGAACTCAAAATTCCATAATTTATTTATTTATTTATTTATTTATATACATATACATATACATATACATATACATATACATATACATATACATATACATATACATATACATATACATATACATATACATACACATACACATACATACATACATACATACATACATACATACATACATATATATATATATATATATAGGTCTTTAGTTATTCGGGTTTTCTCCTGCGTAGAATTAGAAGTGTCTTGGCGACGTTTCGACGAAGTCACATTCATCATCTTCAGGCTGGCGTCTTCAGCTTCGTGCTTCTGGGAGTAGTATATAACACTGGAAAACCAATACAGGTTTTTTCCTTGTTTTCTTTTGACCATAACTATTAGCATTGAAAATAAATAATTCCATATAATGGCCTTGTGCACGGAACAAAAACCAGAGTGTGAAATCAAAGCGTGTCTGATAATAAACAAATGTCGACAAGATACTCCTAACATTTATAACACATAGATCATTTTGTTCCATTGCTTCTTTATTTCTGTGATGTTAGTTTGATAGATGAGGCAACGTACTAATTTGTATACAGTTTATGAAAAGTCCTGTGGTTTCATGTATAAATGAAGATTTTGTCAGCCAATCCTGTCAGCAACTGAATTGAAACAGAAGCTCACATGTGGCTGTAAAGATCCAGTTATTATGGGAAACTTCAGTTGCTTGTAGCATATGTATGGGCATATGCCATACTTTTTCCTTTTTGCCCAGTAGTTGAAGAAAGGATATGCATCAATGATACTTACAAGTTGAAGATGGAAAATGAACTCAGTGTATATGCAGAGAGATAAAATAGAAGCATCCAAGCTCTATATTTCAGAAAGCCAACATAAATCTTAACAGGTTTGTAGCTTTATCAAGACTGTCCAATATAACTACTGTGAAGCATTAGTTGTAATATTGGTGATGATATTTTCAAGGACTCACAGGTCATCATTGACATTTGTGAATGTAATTGGCTTGAGGGCTGTCTCGTTAGGCATCTTTTTTTGGATTGCTGAATGAGAGGAGCTTTTCTCTTACAATTGATTTAACTATTAAATGTTTGTTTGTTTGTTTGTTTTGAATAGGCAGGTGTTCTGCATACAAATGCTGCCTGGACTTGAATAAAGAAATGGGTGTTTCCATCTAATGCTAGACAGATGTGATAAAGTATCTTTTATTGATAGGCACAGATGACAGTGATCACTGGGCTCCTGGTCAAAGAACTGCAGAAGAGCCCTGAACAAAGCAAGGTTATAAGTTATATATATTTGGTTAGTTTCATTATATAAGAAATATAAATAATAGTATGGCTCCACCTGGGAATGCCTTTGATAAAATATTGAGAGTAACTTTATTATAATTTCACAGCATTCCTCCATATTATCAGGATTTCATTCCTCTAGATCTCTTCTATTCTGTGAGGTAAGCATAACTAGGTCCTTTAATCATTCCAGCAGTCCTTTTGCCATCTTGGTAGCCCTTCGCTGAACTTGCTCCACGTTATCTTTTGTGCATTCCGTTCATTGGCAATTGACGAAGACACATGGTGAGCAAACAAGCTCTTTATTAATCTTCTCCTACAACTAAGCAAGCAGCAAAAGGCACACAGGCCTTTTATAGGGCCTTAGACCCAGACAGTGTTAACCAATAGAAACTGGCTGTTTTCGCGCCTTGTGCATGCACACAAGGCTGGCGCCAACCAGTCTGGTCCCGGGCAGCTTTTGGGTTGCCTGGGACGGGTTTGCAACAATTTTGAGCCTGCTTCCTACTCTAGCAGGCTCAGAACACAACATTATCCATGTCCTTTTTAAACTGGATGTGCAGGACTGAATACAATACTCCAAGTGAGTTTAGACCAAGACAAGATAGAGCAGGATAATTACTTCCCATGATCTGGACTCTATGCTCTCCTTGATTGTTCTTCAAGATGTTGCTGGTCTTCTTTGTGGTTGCATTATATCACTGGGACATGTTTAGCTTGTGATCCATTAATACACCCAAGTCTTTCTCACATGTGCTGCTCTTGAGCCAGATTTTCTCAATTTTGTATGTTTATTTCATTGTTCTTACTTAGATGTATCACTTTACATTATTTCCTCTTCATTTTCATCCTAGTTTTTTTTTTTTGCTCCCACTCTCCTAGCTGGCTTTTTTTTTATTTTTTTCCTTCTCTTCCCAAGTATTAACCATGCTTCCTATCATCTGCAAATTTGGGAAGAATTCCTTTGAATTCTTTTGTCCACCTTATTTATAAAATGGATAAACAGTACCAGGATAGAACCTTGTGATACCCTACTCATTATGTCCTTTCAACTAAATGTAAACCCATTTATAATCACCCTTTCAGTATGATCCTTGAGTGAATTGTGGATCTACCTTAACAGTTGAGTTGTCAACCCCAAATTGACCATTTTGTTGATAAGGATGCCATGAGAGACTTTGTTAAAAAACATTGCTATAGTCAAGATATGCTATATTCCTAACATTTGTCTGATTAACCAATTTAGTAACTATCATAAAAGATCAAGTGGTCATGCCAACAAGACTTCTAACTGGGGTAAAGCTACAGAGTTTAGAAGGAGTTTGTTATTTGGACCCATTTTTCTCAAGCTGATTATGGACATGCAAATAGCATTGATCCCCCTTATGTAAGATTTTTTTGGAACTTAAATGGGGAAAGTGCATTTCTCTGGCTTTTGGGGGGAAGGGGTCTCTCCAGTGGTATTCTAGACCGAGGTCATAAGAGACCAATTGTTAATGAAAGACCAGTTTTGGAAATTTTGCAAACCAATTGAGAACAGAACTGAGAGCATCAATTAGCTATTTGGGGGCTAGCAGTGCAATGGTAGATTGTTATACATTTATTAGCATTCCAATGGGTATTGCAGGACCCATGGAATCCCAGTTCACCAGCCTGGGTTAAGGATTGCTCCTTCCTCAGTCATTCTCTCTCTCTCTCTCTCTCTCTCTCTCTCTCTCTCTCTCTCTCTCTCTCTCTCTCTCTCTCTCTCTTTCTCTCTCTCTCCCTCTCCCTCCCTCTCCCTCTCCCTCTCCATGTGTGTGTTCATGTGTGTGTGTGAGAGAGTAAGTAAATGGAGGAATAAAGAAGGAATGGAATTAAAGAAAAATATGTGTATGTGAGACAGAAGCATTTGAGGAGCAGAAAGCTAACAGGTTGGAACATTAGAGAATATTTTTCTCTTTTTAAGAATTGGAACATTGTAGTTGTGGGTTAGAGGCTATGCTCCTGACAGCAGCATCTTGTAGATGCTTCGATAGGACTAGTACTATATTACTCTAGTTTTGGATATGATCACTCTATATCTAAAACTTTTTTGAATTCTTCAAAGATTTAAAACTTTGCTCCTTACCTTTTGGGTTACTCAGATAGGCCTTGAAATATTAGTATATTGATCTAGTTAGAAGTGAAGGCTGTTTTCTCAGTCACACTGAACAGTGTCTTAATTTATGACTAGCCAGCTGATTTAGTGCAGTAGTTCTGAAGACTGTTTTCAAGAGAGATATTTCCTGACATGAAAGGAAAGTGTATATTCAGTGGAAAATGCTAACTGGAACTGATGTTATTTCTTCCATCAAGATAAAACTACTGAGCTTACTTTATAGAAACAGTCATTTTTGTGCTTCAGTAACTGCTTTTACAATCATATGTGAAATAAGTAATATGAAATATATTCCATGATTATTGATTCTACTGTGATGTGAACAATTTTATGGATAAAAAGCCAAGAGAGGGAGAGATCAAAACAGAGAAAACTTTGTGTAGAAAATGTCTACATAGGATTAGTAAGAGACTTACATTATTAGGGACTCCATTATTGTAAAAGAAAACTGACCTTTCTCTAAAAGAGGGAACACACTGCAACTGAAACAGCACCAAATGCAGGAATCTAGGGGCTGAAATCTTTCTAGAGTTAGAGAGATAATCAGATTATCCACATGTGTTCTGTACAGCTATTTTTGGGTGAGTGGATGGTCAAATTACCCACACGTGCTCTGTACAGTTGTGTATGGATGAGTGGATGACAGGAACTGTGTTTTTACAGTCAGCTTGTGATTGGCTGGGACCTTCTCACCAAAGTGGTACCTATTTATCTACTTGAATTTGCATGCTTTTGAACTGCTAGGTTGACAGGAGCTGGGACAATTAATGGGAACTCACCCCATCAAGTGGGCTGTCAGGTTTCCAGCCATCGTGGCCCCTAAAAAGGCAATATGAAAGGGAAAACATTATTCAGCAGTGAAAACTGAGTCTGTCCTGTAGGAGCAGATACCAGCATTTGAATGATTATACAACTTAGCACAATGGGTCCTTTTGTCATTGCTTTAATGTATGCTTTTGCCTTATATGGTCAAATACCATATACTATATCATGTGAAAGTGCTTTCTTCCCTGGATGTGCTTTTAAAACAGCTGATTGGTTACTTTACCTCCTAGAATATTTTGAAATGAGTACTAATGTACAACTCTGCTTTCCTTGTACACGATATTATATTTAGAGGTGATTTTAAAAGGGCCTCTATTTGGCCCTTTATGTTGCTAATAACATGAATAGCAACATGGTTCCATCCTTTTACAATATCATCCATTTTTAAAATAGTAGAACTGCACACTGTAAATTGTATATACATTTTTTAAGCAATGTCTCTGAGAAAAACTGATTGGGACATGTCCAGCATATTCTATATTTTGAAGCTGAATTGAGCAGTTTTATGAATGTCATTATACAACAATGGGTATCCTATTATATTTCTATTATTGCTATGTACTTAACTATAGGTGTAATCAATCATGTATTAAGAGCTATCTGTTTTTGCTTGCATGAATAGCTGATTTTGTTTTTTTTTAAATGTATTTAACTTCTGCAGAATAAAAAAAAACTTTGATTTTTTTTAAATGAATGGTATTAATGTTTCACTTATACCAACTACAAACCCCTGCTCTGATTATGTATGAAAAACATGTCTAAATACACATAACTGAGCCAGTTTTAAATGTTAAGGGGAGAAAAAGAAAGAAAAAAACTAAAGTTAATTAAGAAAGAATCTCAAGCTCCTAAATCTACATTGTCTTAATATAATAAAGGAGAGTTGAAATCAATTAGTGGTGGAATGTCAAGGGTACAAAACTTATATGGTAATGATTCACTATCTAGCCTTGATGTTAAGAAATCAAGGTTGGAAAATATGGCAAGGGCAGATTTTAAATTTCATAACATGAATGACAGATGTGTGTACAGGCTAAAAACTCCTTATAAGTGGAAATGATGAGTAAGCAAGAATCTCTCCCAGCTGAGTTTTAAAAGTGTATGTAAATTTTGTGCTAACATATTTAATTCACACAAGATCTAGCAATTAACGATAAAGAAAGATCTGGCAAAATGATTCTAGAGATCCTAAATAATGTGTTTTAACAGCCAGACACTTAATTATGAGAAACTGTTGGATAAATTTTGAAATAAATGGATGGCAGAGAGATAAGTGTTGAACAAAGTAACTTCTACCTTAAAGATGTTCTTACACATGAGTGCTCATAAATATAAGCATAGATTTTTTTTTTAATTTAATACCTTTAGAAAAGATCCAATACATATAGTACATTTATAATTTTTGCTAGCAAACTATAAGAAAGTGAGTTAAGATTGACATCTGGTTAGTGAGACTTATCTGATGTTTGTAAGATTTGGTATGTCAACACTGAAAGAACAGAAGAACTGTACTTAGATTGCATTAGCACATTGCATTTCAATAGCAAATTTTGCAGTTCTAGAAAGGCTGATTGGCCATTAGAACAAACATACTTATTTTTTGAGGTGACTATAAGGAAATTAATGAACAAAGCAATAACAGTATATAAAGTAGCTTAGTTTTTCACACAAGAAGCAGGGGTCTCATCAAACAAATTTAAAACCATTATACATATTAGACTCATCATATATATATGGATTGAGTCATATTTCTCATACAAGATTGCCTTTTATAATGTAAGATCAGTTATCTATATTTTATGTTTGCAGGATAATAAAACTCATTCTTTTCCAGGCTTAATTAACAATATTATCTATGAATAAGGTGCAAAATCCTATAATAATAGCTCCCCATAGAATATTTCAAAATAATAAGCAATCAGTTTATTCAAATATACAATAAAAAAGAAAATGATGACCTGAAAAAAAAACCGAGCAAACTCTTTAATGACAGTGAGGAAGGATTTAAAATTTCATCAGCTATATAATAAAATCAAACATTATGCTTCACTTTGTCCTGGAGCAATCAGGTTTTATTTTTAAAATAAATTTAAATTTGAAACAATAAATAGTTCACATGATCCTCTTTTTTTCAGAACTTCAGAGTATTTATAACTACTTAGCAAGAAACTCCAAAATAGCAGGGATACAACTATGCAACAACTCAATATAAATGAATTTATACTTTTCTTTCCAAGTGTTCTTTATGCCACCTAGTAGTCCAGTCTGTTGTCTCTTATGTGTAAAAACTATTGAATGTTACTAATTACTGGTCAATCACCTTCTTCCAAAATGTACACAATAATAATTTGTCTCTCTTTCCATATATTAAAGGAAGCGCCATTCATTTCTTCAGAATAGTTTTTGTAGAAGAGAGAAAAAAGAAAGAAAGAAAGAAAGAAAGAAAGAAAGAAAGAAAGAAAGAAAGAAAGAAAGAGAAATCCTGTATAAGAATGCATTTTTGAGCATAAACAATTGGCCTCAATTTATTTCATTTAAATTGCTCTTGATTTATATTTTAAACACATCTTGTCTACATTATCAGTCCCATGAAAAACACAGAAATGTGACACTGAAGCACTCATGTTGCTTATTCTGAATGCTGAAATCCCAAGAAACTACTTTAAATATGATTCATGGGAATTCTTTATCAAGTAAATAAAAATGACAGATATGTCGTTTGAATAATTTATATTTTCTTCTTCTTGTGCCATATCCGTTATCGGATGTTGGCGATCATGTTGGCGATCCTGTTTTTATCAGCAGCCGCATTTATATTTTACATTATGCATTTACTTAAAGTTTGTGTTATGTACAAAATATTCTTGTACAAAATTAATTAAAGGAAATTTTATTTTATTTTACAGTGTAATTAATTACTTATTTAAAAAGTATTTCATTTCAATATTTTATGCTGCTTGCAGAGTTTGTTTTTGCAACTTACAAAACCTGTATATTGCTGATCACAAAATAGCGCAAGCATGTTTGTATATTTTAAATATACTTTATGCTTTGTTCTATGGTCTAGTTTGTAGCTGTATCCTATAGTTTTATTTAGTAAATTTTATTTATTCTGAATCACTGACCAGTAATAAAGAATTTTATTTTATTTTAATGTTTTGTCCAGAAGCAGTAAGTTGAAATGTTATCAAAATGACAATATGTGTATTATGACATTGCCACAAAAGATCTGCCCTTGATTGCAACCAATGAACCCTAACCCTAAGGAAAAAAAGAACAATCCATCATTTGTTTCCTTATCTTTATAGGCTGTGCTTTGCTAAAATAGTTAATTTCTTACTTTCAAATCATGGAATGAACAATATTAATTCTTTGGAACTGGAAATGAAAGAAAATAATCCAGTATAATTCTGCTACTGTACACAAGATGGCATACCAAGGTTCCACCAGAACCATCAAAGGCTAATGAATAACAACTGAATGCTCTTATAAGACATTTAGAGTATACAGACAGAAAGTTTAAAGACGGTTTATATAGAGCTAGAGCATAGTTACCAGCATGCATATTATAATACCCGAATCACTCCTGTCCTTTAGCCATAATTTGTTGGGATCTCAAGGAATCTAAGTCATTCTTTTCAAATATATTATACATCTAGAGTGGACGGTTAAAAGTTATATAAATGCCATGCCTCAAAGCCACCAACCACAGCCATTAATACATATTATTTGTGACATCAAAGTGAATGTACTATATGAGCTTCTTATTGTGGCTAAATTAAAGGACTCAATAAAAATATGTGACATTTTTACACCAAGATTAATAGGCAAATTAAGAAAATCTTTTATACTAAATATAATAAGGTCACAGCAAAGATGGAAAGTAGACAGAAAGCTGCAGCCCAAGATATAATTATTAGGGCCCAAGCCTCACTGAGTAGAAGACATCTGAGCCTATGCAGAAGGAAAAAGGAAGAGAAGGAAATAACATAAAAAAATAGAAAGAAACAAGTTGTATTCCCATGTTGGCTTCAATCTAGGCATGCAACCCCCATGTAATGCATGTAAAAATCAAGGTTTCCTGATATTTTATACCCCACCTGTATATATACTGTAGGTCAAGGTTCCTCAACCGTGGCAACTTTAAGACTTGTGGACTTCAACTCCCAGAATTCCTCAGCCAGCATCCATTCAGTTGAAGTCCACAAATCTTAAAGTTGCCAAGGTTGAGGACCCTGCTGTAGGTCATCTCTTCCAGGTTACAGCACTGCCACTTTTCAGGATCCCAGTAGTGCAAAAACAGCTGAACTCAGAGACATACAGTGTTTTTGAAATCTTCTTAACAACAACATCATCTTATTATTCCTGAGAATTCAGGCTGGTGACATTAGTGATGGCTAACAATAACTGAGATTATGAATAAACATAATTCTGGAATGATCTTCTCTTATATGGTTGTTTTTAAGTAGAAGGTATACTTTTCCTTATAAAATATCATTTACATTGTCAGTGGGATTTGAAGGAAATATACATCCCAATGTTATTATATCTTGTAGAACCAACATTACTATAGGCACCAATAACTTTCTGCCCAATGTTGAGATTGTCTAGAAAATTAGTTCAATAATATCTTGAAGGTCATGAATTTGCTACTCCAGTACCAAGGTCATACATTGTACTAAGCAATAATATGGTTTAATAGCAACTCATTTTAGTCATTTTGATTTCTAAACAATAGTTTATGGATTAGTACTATGTAACTCAGATCAAAATGGCTTATTCGGCAACCTGCAGTTAAAACAAAACATAGATTCGTGAGATTAATGCATCATCGTTTAATTTTTTCCCCCTCACAGACAGATTACAACACTCGCTCCTGTCTAACCAAAAATAAAAGAATTTTGGAGTTGTTTGTGGAATTTGAAATGGAAATAAAATAAAATAAAATAATTAAAATAAAATAAAAATAACATTTCTCAGCTTTCAGAGCAAGAAATGGCAGACTGATGACAACTCTGTGAAAAGTGAAACCAATGACCACAGCAAAATGAAGAAACAGCAAGTAGACCGGCTCTTTGATAATTCCTCTATGGAAAAAGAGGGACTTGAGATCACCCACAAGTACCTCAGACAGCTGTTTCTTGTGAGAAGACCCCAGACTCCAGCTTGTATAGAACAATGAGAAACAAGGAAATAACCATCTTGCTCAAATTGTAGTAGACACCTTTGAAGGACACTAAGTTTGCATATTTTCTTTTCTAATCACTTTCAGCAATTCTTGTGAATTGTTTTTCAGCCATTAGAAGCCTTTGAAATGATAAGCACTGAGTGAGTTTCCTTGAATCCTAAGCAAAAGAAAGTTGTAACTACAAATTTTTGAAATAATCAGCAAAAGATTGATTAAAACTTTGATTTTAGAAAAGAGTACAGATAAGTTTAAAATAAGTTTTGGAATTAATTATAAAGAATTCTTCCTATAGAAAAATGCTGCTGTTTTGAATTTTCTGTTTTTAAAAATAAGATTTTAAAAATTGAACATTGGAGCAAATTAAAGATTGCAAATAAAGGAGAACACATAAACTTGACTTGCAATTACCAAATGAAGGAAAATATTCTAACACTGAACATATTGAAGGATATTTCTGAACAATGGACTCAAGAGGTTATTTTTAAGAGATCTGCCTCTATGGAAGGATGTAACATTGTTTTCTTTAAAAAAATGATCTTGAAATACTACTCTGGAATGGGAAGGCTCATATACTGACTCTGCCTATATTGGGTAGGGCATTACTGCTCCATTGCTCCAGTCATAGCCCTTGCCTTTCCAAAATACAAAATACCTACTGAAGGTTGCCCACCATTCACCATGGAATGGGGGAAGGAACTGCTCTCTGGCCAGTGTGCAACTATAAACCAACAAATAATATAGGAAATGATATGTACGCATTATGTGGTGTAGTGTCTCAGCATTTTCAATTGATACTGTTCATAGCTTTTGACTGATGAGATCAGGTATTTAGCACCATCATGTAACATTATTTAACAAACATTGTATTTCCTAGAAATCGAGGCTAGGTGTTTGTAGATTGGAATTAGGCTTGTGGTATTTTAATGACCAAATGTTTTCAGTACAACCGTATTATGCACTAGGTATCATCAGTCTTTGTTAACAGAATTGCAAATGATTGGCAACCTAAGCAAGAATTCTTGGCCACAAACTGCTGTCATTTTAATAATACTGCAAACTGTGTAGCTGCCAATTATTACAACCACACAAATCATGTGGGATAGAGATTGAAAATATATGCACTTATTGTTTTTACTATTGTTAGTTTATTTTATTTTTAAGAGCTTTTTGTTCCATGCTTCATTCTCACTCAGCAGGTGTTTGGCATTTATTTTGATTTTACACATCAGAGAGCTGAAACACACAGCTTGCTCTTATGTATATTCATCCAACTCTGGTTTTCTCAACAACATCACTTCTAAATATGGGAGTTCCTAGCTACAAGAATAGTGTCTATCTGAGGCATCCATTATCTCCTCATTATTTGCAGCCTCGTATTTGATCTGAAAGTGCCACAAAAAAAAAATTCTGTCCCTTTTATGAATTTTGAAGTCTTGATTGTGCAGTCTTCCTGAAGATGCACATTCAATTTGTGAATACTGGGGACATGTGAATACTGGGGACATGCAGGAAGTCAACTATGAGGTAATAAACTCATGTCGCCATTACTTGACTGCCTTCGCATGTGATCAAGGTGATTTGTAAGAAAGCATCATATCAGATCAATATTATGGGTTAAAATCCATTCTTTCATTTTATGAATAACATTCTCTTCCCAAAGAAATTTCTGATGTTTTATTCTCAGGCGCTTTAGCATTTTTAATGAACATTTATCATGTCAGGCAGTGCTTTTTAAATGATTTTACAAATCTCACCACACATTGTCTATTCTTGCAGAATTTTTTTTTTAAGTGTCCAAAGAAAAGCTTGTTCATGAGATCATCTTTTGAGATTTACAGTAACTGAAATGAGAAGCTCGGAAGTTTGTTGGCAACTAAGGAAGTTATTTCACAGTAAAAAAGGGGGAGAGTTTCCCCCCCATATTTGTCAGACAATTCATAACCAAATGCAGACACTCTGAAGTTTACTCTTGAGAGTAAATTAAATTTTCTTCCCTTTTGAAAAGAAAGGGAAGCCTTTTATTTTCATCAGATCTCCAAATGGTCCCCAAATATAGAGGATATTTTTCAATGTAAAAAAATGTTTGACATGTTTGGGTCGTCTGATGTTTCAACCATTCTTGAACTGGTTTGGAACTGATTTGTTAATAAATGCTAATCTTTTTAATTCATGAAGCGAAATAAACATAATTCAAGTTTCCTTTTGCAAGAAATTCAATATTTTGTATGATATTAGGCATAACAATTACTTTTTATAAAAATTATCATTTTCAAAATAAGAGATTTGTATCTTTAATTATGTCTATTGCTTAATTGCCAAATAGACTATGCCTTTTATGAAAAGACTGAATTCTTATATCTGTATTTATTAAAATGAGAAAGAATAAAATATCAGCATGAAGGTGATATGGGTACATACTGTAGACATCCTCCTTCTAATCCACAGTGATTAGTAACATATCTGCACTGATGTTACTTCGCATAAAAATATCCACTTGTCCCTGACTTTGTCTCATTTTAAATGTAATAGTCAGGAGCTCTATTTCACATTATTACACCTGCAAAGACTTTGTTTCCCAAAGGCTACTGAAAGAAAATTTTGCGATACATATATAGCACCTTTAGTTGGGTGGACAGTACTAGGATCCGAATACTATATGCTAAAACTCTGGTATATCTGGTAACAATTAAGTCAGTTAGAAACTTAATGAATGCAATGTCTAATTTAAAAAAAAAAAATCATTCTTTTCCCCATGCCAAATTAACTTTTAAAAGAAACCAACTTTAAAAATTGAGAGAAAGGTGATGATACGTAAAAATTGGATGGAAATGAGGATATTGACTTTTGACCAACTGAAAGCTGATTGAGAAGAATGTTAAACAACTTTGTGTTAAAAGATACATATCATCTTATCATATACAACCCCATCCAGCACTAAAGATACCATAATTTTGTAACTTGCAGGCCCTAAAACCCAAAGCCACTCTGTTCTGTTTCCAAAGAAGAGCCATTGAGACAAAGCGGAGTAACACAAACAGTCTTCCTTTATTGCAAATCACCAACAGAACTGCGGACAAATGGCGCAGGTACCTTTTATAGTCTCCCCAGCAACCTGCAGCATCAACCAATCGTTGCAAGCCATTTTCCCACCTTGCGCATGTGCACAAGGCTGGAGACAGCCTGTCTGGTCCCGGGGATTGCCCGCGTCTTAATTGTATCCTGCGCCTGCTGAATAGTTCAGCAGGCTTAGGACATAACACACTCAGTCTTGTGAGAGCTCAGCTGAAGCCTCTTGTTCACTATCTAGACTGTCACAGCATCAGACATCAGGATAAGACAATTGCAGCATCACTTAATTCTCCAGGGGCAGAGTTTTATAACTGAATATCATCAGCATACTAATAATGCTTCACCCCATGGCAAATAGGAATATTGATGTTGAATAGGAATGAAGAGAGCATCCTGTAGTACTGTATAGGAATGGGGTGGTGTTGGTGGTATGATCTCTCATCTCCAATCTTTACCAACTAGAACTGACCCTGGAGAAAGGAGGTGAACCAGCACAACACAGTGCTACTTACCCCCCAAATCTAGAGGGATACCATGGTTGATGGTATATTAAAACCACAGAGAGTACAGGTTAAGCAAGGCTGGATGCATAACTCCCATCCAGGTCTTGCCAGATATCATCCCAAAATGTGAACCAATGCTATTTCCACCCATACCCAGTCTAAATCCTGACTAAAAGGGATACAGATAATCTATTTCATTCAAGGTCTTCTGAAATTGTTAAACAACCACCATATTGCCCAATATGGTGGTTGTTTAACAATTTCAGAAGACCTTGAATGGTGGGGTGTAGTGAGGATTTCTTTAGGAGGAGGAGGTAAGACAAGGCCTTAGGTAAAGGAGCAGACATATCACTCAAAGAAAAATTTGCTACTTGTAGAATCTACTTACACAACAACCCTGGACTGCTTAGAAGAATCTACAGAGCATGTGGTTGAGTTCACAGTCCTAAGAACTGTGTCTAATTCCTCAGCCCCAACAAGTTCATACTAATATCAACCAGGCAAGACTCTCTTCTGGACTTGGAAAAAGATTGGCATTTAGTTGAGAAAATTCAAGCAACTGTCTGATAGATGCTGAACAAATTGTTTTGCATGCTTCTACCTGAGGTTCCCCTCAGGTAGAAGCATGGATCAGACATGGATCACCTAGAACAGGTTTTGGGATGGTGATCCATGGACATAATAAAGTCAGAGAAATGCTGATGTACTGCCAGCCTTATCATTACAAAATAAGCCTTAATAGCAGGTCTGTGTTTGCTCAAGTTCTTTGTTGAGCACTAGCAATGCTCTAGATGTCTTGTCTCCCTTGTCTCTCTCTGAACCCTTCTGTGAACCATGGGGAATGATGGAAGCTAGAATAGAAGAGAAATTGTATGGCATGAGCTGATCTAAAGTCTTGGCTTCCCCTTATTCCAAGCAGTGAACACAGATTCAGATGGATTGTTCAGCAGACCAGCAGGAACGAATCCCAGCTCCCTCTGAAATCCATTCCGGTCTATCAATTGCTGGAATGAACCTATCTAATGAATCCAATTTCTCTGCAGTGAACTGTGGCCCTAGAACAGACATGTCAAACTCGCGACGTCACGTGATGTGCGACGTAACGTGATGTCGTGCGACGTATTGGAGCTTTTTCCTCATTGCCAGCAATGGGGTGAGCATGGTTTCCTGGTGACGCATTCGGCCCATGGGATGGCAGTTTGACACCCCTGCCCCAGAGAGTCCTATGATAACAAGGAAGATATAAGAGCTTCCCCAATTTCAGATCATATAGCCACTGTTTTGCTAGATATACCAGATCAGATGGTATTCATCCATGTTGGAACTGGATTATCCCATGGTTGTCATGTTGGCCATGAACTCCAGCCACCTCAGACTCCACTCCTTGAAGACCCCAAGATTTTCAACCAAGAAATGGAATCAAGCAGAAGCTGTGTAGGAAGGAGGCTGGTTACAGAGCAACAAGAGCAACTGATCTGTAGAGTCCAACTTAATGAACAGGGTCTCATAATCAATTATTTGTGGAGCAGTACACATAAAAGCAGCAAGAGATTCCCAGATGACAATAGCTATACCACTACCTTTATCTTGGGGTCACAGCTGGTGCCTTACCCAGAACCCATATGGATATATCTCTGAAAAGGCCACTTACAACCTTTCCAGATCCAGTCAAGTCTCATTTATACATGCTAGGTCTGCTGTCTCATTGACAATAAAATAAGGGAGCCTTTATTACAGACTGACCTTATAGATATAAGCAGCAGCCAAAAACCAGAGACTCTGAAGTTCTGACTGGATACAAAGGCTGAGACCAGAGAACTGAAACCATATGACAATGACTCCATATTTCCTGAGAATGGCCTGTTCTCTGTCTCCCTCCCTAACTTCCTATACCCATCATTACCATAATATTTTGGCCCACCTTTACCACCCCGCACAGTCAGCACCATCCCCGAATTCAGATTTCTGAAACTCTTGCCAAAAAAAGTGCCAGGACTAATCCAGGCAGTCATCAGGAATCAAACTTCCCCAAAAGCACATGAATTCACACACAGAGCAGTTTTCCTCATTTTTCTGTTAAAGAAGTAAAAAATATTTTAAATGTCTTACACCTTAACAAATCTATTTTATTAAGATCCTAACTTTTTTAAAAGTGAAAAAGGCAAAAAAAGAAAGATCTTTTCAGATCCTTAACTACAACAAAATAAAATAAAATAAAATATCAAAATGGACCTAAGTCCTGCCCAGGTATTAGCAGGATTGCCTTCTTTTGTCTGAATCAGCTCATCCATTATTGTCTTCTCAGGAAAAAGGTTTTAGTTATATCTTTGAAATTCAGTAGGTTTCTAACTGGTTTTTATTATAGTTTGTTTCATTTTTATTATTTCTATTATAGATTATCCTTGTTTTCTTGTAACATTGATTAGGTATTTGTTGCTTTAGTCTATTTATATTTACTGTGGATATTCTTAACTGTTGCAGATGTTGATTGTTGTGTAAACTGTCATGAGTCTGCTGACTCAGTGATATACAAGTAGAATAAATAAAAAAATGCTGTAAACAACCATTTGCTCTCTTAAATGCTATCACAATCTCCTTTATGTCAAACATTGTTCTTGTTCTCCTTGCATTGATTTGATCATTATTCTTTTGCAACACAATCCTATGTAAGTCTTCTAAAAAACAAAGTCCACTCATTTCAGTTTTGTGTCTTGCCACAATAGTATTAGTAGTAGATTGCAAGATGTTAGTTGAGCTAAAAAGTTTGCTTTTGCCTATGAATGGCAGATTGAGGGCATCACTCAAAAAAAAAAAGCCTAAGTTAAAAAGAAATAACTAAATGAGCATAATTGTTTAATTACAGTAACAGTGTTGAAAGAGGTTGAGGGAGTTTGGAGACTTTAATTCAATTCTAATCAATTAATCAAATGAGATTTCTTCCTAAGCATATGCAGGGTTGCAATCTTTATCAGATTGTACTGCTCTAGTGTACTTCCCCAATAACATAAATAATAATAAAAGACATAACTTTTCTGGATCAACAGCAATTGTTTTTTTTAAAAAAATGCATTGCTCATTAGCATTTTCCATTCTGTATTCTCTTGAATTTTCTCTGTTTGCTTCTCTGCATATAAGAGTGTATACATGAAAAAGTAAGCAAGTCTATAGTGTTGACTGTATGGAAACATATTCATATTAGCATAACAATAAAACACAGCTCTTCTCAAATCATGATGCCATGGCCAGAGCATTTGGGAAATATGTGGATATAAGGTTGTTTGTAGCATGTGTTATTGGGGGCACTGTGGATAGCTACTCCCCACTTCTCCAATTTGAAGTTTTGGAGTGTAATTTCAGGCCAGTTAGAGTATACTGTACCCAACTTCCAGTCAATTGGCAGAAACACCATCAAACCATGACGAGTGGAACACTGGAAAATTGCATAGGTCTAGACCAGCCAGGCAAGTGAGGAAAGAATGCAGTGTTGTGGCCTGAAATATAGATTGTGCTAGGACTTTGTCCATGGCTCTGGAGCCCTGGTTAATCCTGGATTAAATGTATCTGAGTTAATTTTACTATTGACATGAATTTCTCTAAGGACACTTACCTCTTTGACAAGCAATGTTACTTCTGTAATCTTTTCATCCTTGACCCTCCTGTAGATCCCTCTGCAATTAGGTTTCACACTTGTTGATAAAAGTTAATTATAGAAGTTATTCCATGAACAGTGCATATGATCTTGTTGATGCTTGACAACCAAACTGTGCCCACGGTTGATTTTATTTATGCTGAAATGTGAAATCATCGTGCAGATTCTGCACTGACTTTCTGAATTCCAGCCATCATTTCTGCATCTTTCTTGTCCAGATAATGACTAGTACTAGCAGAGAAAGGTAAGTACTATACAGTCTGAATTATGGCAAGAATGTAAGCAGAACGTTATAAATTTTTTCTGTTTTACTTATTGTCAGGTTGGTGTGTTTATGTAAATATAAGGATGTGTATTTGTGTGATAAAGCTCAGTAGCATTATATTCAAAGTTTTAGAAGAATAGTATATGTAAATACTTATTTGAATACACATGCTGATATATGCAATAAACAATAATTAAGCACCTACCCCCTGTATATTGTCTTCCATCCCTCCATCCCCATCTTTAGTTATAACTTTTATTTTATTGTAATTTTAATGTGATTTTATAAATATAAATATATACATTATATTTATCCATATATTTATGGTTTTATTTTAGTATTGTGAGCTGCCCAGAGTTGCTTTGTGGTGATATGGGTGATAAGCCAATTTAATAAATATATATCTTTATATACCTTTATACATGTGTGTATGTATGTGTGTATATATAGCTATAGCTATAGAGATAGATAGATAGATAGATAGATAGATAGATAGATAGATAGATAGATAGATAGATAGATAGATAGATATAGAAAGATAATTGTTTCTAACTCTAAAGGGTGATGCTCATCTCCATTTCTTAGCTAAGGGAGCCAGCATTGTCTATGGACATTTCTGTAATCATGTGGCCAGAATGATTATATGCCAGGTACATGGAATGGTGTTACCTTCCCTCTGAAATGTTACCTATTTATCTACTTGTATTTGATATCACATACACACACTATATATATATATATATAAAATAACAAGGAGCTCACTTTATAATGAAAATGCTATAAAGCAGGGGTGTCAAACTGCCGGCCTGTGGGCCAGATGCGTCCCAAAGAAACCGCACCCACCGCATTGCCGGCAATGGGGGAAAAGTTCCAATACATCGCACAACATCATGTGATGTTGCGAGGTTGATATGTCTGCTATAAAGAAAAGGGGTGTGTAATAGAAGTATTTAAAACTAGGTACTATATATAGAAGAATTAATTCAAATAAGTTATTTCCATTTTCTACTGATGTTATAACTCATCAGAGTCAGTCATTCAAACTGGTTAACAGTAGATTTAGGAAACAAAATTAAGAAAAATACTAAACACAGTATGTAATTCATTTATGGAATTCAACATTATTGTATTCATCATGGGATTTTACCATCAGTGCTGAAAAATAATGGCCTTCTTAGCTTACAAGAGTGATTAACTCTATTCATGGAGAACATACAGTATATCAAAAGACTAATCATTATTAATAGTTATGTAGCACTGAGATATCACAATGGAAAGAAACAACAGGCTACTAATTTTACTGATTGTTCCTAAACTCTAACTTTCAGATATCGTAGACTTGATAGATAAATTAGATTGCCATTGTTTTACCTATTATTGGTTGTCAAGCCATATTGCTATAAACATTAGCATAATTGAATTAGCAAGAATTTTCATCTTTAGATTATTCATTTGTTGAGGAACCAATAGTCTCATGTCATTCCAGAAGAACAAATTGGGGAGCCTGATATTTTCATATCATTTTTTTTTACAATCCCGCTTTTTGAAGTTTTTAAAAATTATTGGAATAATTTTCCATTGTGTCAGAAGAACATCCAGCTAAAGGGATAAATTGATAATTTGATTGGGTAAACAATGTGTTGCTACATCTATAATGTAACAATATTTTGAAAGGAAGGCTTAATTTTATTCATGTTGGGGAAATTGCCAGCCAGGCAAGAAGGAGGCATCAAGATAGCTTGGAGTCCTTGTGCAGCCCACAAGAGGGATAAGCTAGACCTCTCCCAAGATCCTTGAAGTCTTATTTAGTCATTCCCAGGGGGAGGCAGTCTAGTGAGATTCTTGTAACATAGGTGGTAGATAATAAAATTACTGACTTTTGTTATTCATGATTTGTTTTTATTCTTTGCATCTGATTTTTTTTGGTTTTCCCTTCTGTTTCAGATGCTTGTGAAGAGAAAAGAAATTCACGAAGACAAAAGTACAACATGTCATAGATTCTTCTCCGCATGTACGTGATGCTGCCATTCTTCCTTTTAAATCTGCAGTCATAGAAAGGGGGAATAAATAGCTTTTGGTCCTCAAACAAAGCTAGTTTATTTACACATTGAGATTACTTTTTTTTAAAAAAAAAGCATGTACAGAATGGCTGAATCCATATTCATATTTTTTTCAGGTAAAACCCAAAAATAATAAATTCACAAATATGCTTTATTTAAGATTGAGACGGAAGTAGTTGCTGTTGTGCTGATATAATTTTGCATTTAATGGCTGAGAAAAGTTAATAATAAATGGGGTGAGTATATATACTACTTGTACACAGAATACTTTTTCAAGAAAGGTTAAAAGTTCAAAGTTGACTCTCAGTCCATATTGCCTTCAATGTTCCCTTTTAATTAACTGAGGTCAGAAAGTTAATAATACCAGAAATACTCACCAGAGACCTCTTGCTCACAATATAAACTTTAAACTTGTCCCATTTTTTTTTGAAAGGGTAAAAAGTTCAGTGAAAATATGATGGTGTTCTCCTTGGCCTATTCCAGTTCAAACTCAAGGGTTAAAAGTTTAACTGTAAAAAAGAAACCTTTGTTCACTGAGGTAATTTCAAAAGTTCACTTATTAAAAGGTAAAGATTTCAAACAAAAGCCAAAGTCCAGTGTGATTCAGTTCCAGAAGGATGGAAATATTGCAATAAAGACAAGCCCTTTGATCTGTTATCACATCATTTAGAAATGACTTTTGGAATTTATTTTTCTCTGTATTTTGAACTTTGAAAAAAAGATGTGTCTTCTGAAAGTTAACTCCATCAGTTAAACTTCAACAAATCACATTTGTGATTCTTTGTAGTTTTCAAGTTGTAATTCATTTTAAGTATATGCAAACCAAGACTTCTTAAATTGTTTGGATCAGCTGCCCCAGTCTGGTGCTCTTAAGGTATGTGGAATGTGAATTCCTATAAGTTATAATCAGCAAGGCCAAAGAAAGTCATGGGGCATTGTTGATTTGCTGGATATACTGCTTCAGTAATACTCTCAGATTTGTTACAACAGATAAGTGACAAAAATCTTTAATTTAATTTTAGTGCGTAAATTACCATGTGGTCTATAATCCAAAAACCTATAGAAAAGAAAGATGGGGATAGGATAGGGATGGAAATGGATGAGTAAAACTAAAACAACAACAACAAAAACAATGATTCCTTTAATAGGCCAAAAGCTGATAATCCACATTCATTCCATCAACAGTGTAGCAGATGATCTCAAACAATTATATGGTACAGTAGATAACCCGTGACCCATTGAGTCTATGTTTCAGATATATTTCCATTCCAGATTCCTCAATGCCTTCAACAATGGCAATCTCTAATGTTCTGGAAAAGTTTTTAAAAATTCAGGGAGATATTCAGAGATGTATCTGCCTTTGAAAGTAGCCCATTTTGAACTGGATAGCACAGTCAAATATCAGATGTTGATCACAGGAAATCTTTTATCACATTTTATATGATATCATAAAATGTTTTGTGATAACTTTTATGTCATAAAATATTTTTTTAAATTTGCCAAATTTCAATTTCATGGGAGTCATGAGTTCCAGATTTTGGACAGACTCTGCAAATTAGCCCATTTGAGGTACCTTGGATCACAAATTGTTGCCTTAGGATGTACTGTTTCCACCCAAATTAAGTTTAGAAGCATGAGAGTTTAAGTAGTACACAAATGAGCTAAAACAACCCCACAAAACTCATCCATCGGTATGCTTCAACATAACTTTTAATGAGGGAAAATTATCTTTGCTATTTAGTTCTTTCCAGAAACTAGATTTAAAATAGTCCCAAGTTCCTAAGTGGGCAGAAGTTTACATGTTATTCAGAATAAAATACTACATCTTTCCACAAATTTATTTATTTATTAAATTTCTATGCAGCCCACCTCTCCTACAAGGTGACTCTGAGCAACTATTTGAGAACTTTTTTTTAATGTGCAATTGTTTACATATAAGAAAATAATAAATATGTCATAAGCAGGAATTTGGATACCTCCCAGGCTTTGTACGACATCTTTGGGCAGCTTCCAAATGTTTCTCATAACCAGTTTGTATATCCTTACTTTTGGAATTTTCCCCCCTACTGTTCCTTGCAGAACTCTTGCGACTTAGAAATATTCTTAGGTCTTTACTTTTGTCTCCTTTTCATCCCACACCATTATGTATACTGAACACCCTAAACCAGTTTATTGTTTGCTCAGTTGGGTGCATTAGTTGAACCTCAATGGTGTAGTGTTTTTGCCCAGTTGCTCTGCTTTTTCATTTCTGCATATTAGGAAGTTGTAGTAATTTCATGCCAGCATTTCATTTATTTTTTCAGCTCTCTTCTAAATCACTACAACTGTTGTTTGTTTGTTAGTTAATTAGTTAACTAGTTAGCTAGTTAGTTTAGTTTAGTTTTTATCATCAAATAAAGAGCATAGTGCAGGTGAAAATCAGATGCTGTTTTTTCACTGCATGGACAGACTGTTGGTTGTTTCACATGGGATACTTAGGATTTCAAAGTTATTATTAATAATTTCAAAGTTGACTGCAATGAGAACAAATGTGGATCAGCTTTAAACTGTTCCTGAAGATTTTGGGGACTGAAAAGGGTGAGTATGGAAGTCAATAAAGTCAGTTAACAATCAATACATAAAATTGAGCAACAGCAGGTTAGAAGCTTATTTAAAAATACATGATTAATTCATGCATCAAACTCTTAGCTATTAAGCTATGTGCAGTGTCCCAAATGTCTCTTTTTTAGAGGACACATTTTAATTGATTCATTAATTGTTTTCATCGTGTCCTTCATTTTTAGCCCTTTCTGCATATGTCCCCCTAAACATTTATACTTCTAGTCTGACTGTAAAAGACACATGCTACTATGCTTCAAAGGTTGGATTCAGATAATCTTTCTTAATATAAAAATGAAGAAGTACATTTATTCTCATTAGCACAGCCTGATCAAGGGGCATTTGCATCTTCCTTCACAGAATCAGCAAATGTTAAGTGTTACTCTGTGAGTTTTTTCAGTCTCAAGGCAGAAAGAATCAATGAATGGAAAGTAAAATTTTAATGCAGAAAGCTAAGATTTAAATTAAGAAATATTATACAAATCTAACTGAAATACTAGGAAAAGATGAATTATTTTCCCTTCATGTTTGTTTTGGATTTATATACATTAAATTTGTAAACAATGTACTATGGTCCAACCTTAGACTTTCCAACAAATGTCTTTATAGGTTTGAATAGTATTAAAAAACTCTTATATCACCAAATTGATTGGTTCTAAAATTTGGTTTAGATTATGCTACTTAATAAATTTCTTTTCTCCCTCAATATTCAAATAATTCAAACTATAAGCATCAAGTATTTTGCTTTAATGACCCCCTATTTTCCAATACTGAGAGTTAAAGAGAAACAGCATGGAAGAAATAGATTTTCAGAGAAATATTTTGTTTTCTTGTCAGTTTTTACATTTCAGGGCAAAATGTTGAAAGAGTGATAATAAAATTTATTAGCTCCCTTCCATCTGTCTAAGTATGATTAAATAATGTCTCCTAAATATAGTTTATACTTCTTTAAAGAGAATATGATTGTTATGTAAAGGGTCAACTTGCATCAACATAATGAAAGAACATGCCTTATGTAGGGAATATATTACTTGACATTCCCTTTTCACAACAATATAAGGTGTGACGCAAACCTTTAGGCACAATTTCTTTATAATATCTGTAGTTATGAAAACCTTTAAAAGGTTAGTGCTGGCTCACCTGAAAATCATCATGGATCTCCTGTCTGACCCCTTGCAATTTACCTATCATGTAAATATATCGGCAGATAATGCTGTTAATATGGAAGTGCACTACATCTTCCAATATCTTGATTCCCCAATGACTTATGCAAGGGTCCTTTTTTGTAGACTTCAACTTGGCATTCAATACCATCATCCCAGAAATTCTTCACTCTAAACTGATTCAGCTAGCTGTTCCTGTCCACACTGGTTGATTATAAGCTTTCTGACAAATAGAAAGCAGCAAGTGAAGCTAGGTAAAATCACATCGAATATGTGTTCAATTAGCACAGTCACCCTCTAGGTTGTGTGCTCTCTCTCCATTATTCTTTTTTCTCTATACCAATGACTGCATTTCAAAAGATCCCTTGGTTAAAATACTAAAGTTTGCAAATGATACAATGGTCTTTGGTCTCATTTGAGACAATGATGAGTCTGCATATAGATAAGAGGTTGAAAAACTGGCCCTGTAGTGTAGCCAGAACAATCTGGAGCTGAACAAATTTAAAACTGTAAAGATGAAAGTGGATTTTAGGAGGCGCCTTCGTATTCTACCATTTCTTACAATATTAGCCAACACAGTATTAACAATAGAGATCTTCAAGATTCTAGGTTCTATCCTCTCCCATGATTTGAAATGGCCCTATAACAAGTTTCACCATGTTTTAGTAAAAGAATATATATGTCTGAATATAAATAATTCAATTTTTGTCAAGATTTTAAAATAGCCATAAATAAAATTAATCCACAAAATGGGTGCATTTTTTCTCTTTGGCTACCAAATCTTCTTAATGCAAATTTGTTCTTGGGCCAGCTTGTGAAAATGTGCAAGGAAGCAATTTAACAAAAAGGAAAATGAAATATTTATGGTCCACATTATAGCTTTGACAAAATTTCTTACATAACTATTCAGTGTATTGAAGTTCTCTGTCTGCTTCAGAAGTGATTGGAAAACTGTTTCACATAAGGATAGCACTTCTCTGGTAGTCATTTCTGCACTCATGTCCTTATTTCAGGCTGTGGATGAACCTGAAAGACAGTGCAACTGTTTTAATAAGTCAAATAATTAATGCAACACGTTTTAATAAGACTTATAAGGATGGTGCTATGCTTGCATAAAAACTAAAATATTTTGTCCCAATAAAGTTAAAAATGTGCACAGATCTCAGTCATGGGCATCTGCAGATGGTGCTACTTGTGTCAGACATCAAGGCACATGTACTATAATAGAAGCACTTATGTGACAATGGCATTGTATACATGTCATCATTTTTATGTCATCCTGGTTTGCTATAGATGCTGCTGTCTAAAATGCTGTCTAAAGGGCATGCTAGGGTTACTGGCCTTGTTGTAGAAATGAGATCATTTTCTAGGTAACAGGGATGTATTTAATGGCATTTTATCTTAGATTAAGGCAGATATTATCCAAATGCTTCAATATCCTTGTTCCTGCACTGTAAAATTGTATGCTTTATTTTGGAAGAATCCACTTATTTATTTGTAAATGATACTTTTAATTTCCTCTTCTGAAATGGCAACAATAGATTTTTGGCCTATAAAGTATGGAATACCTGCTCTTTTAGAATTAGCTAAAATATATCTAAAAGAGAATAAGTATTTCTTTCCATTAGAATTATCTACTCATACAGAATCCCTAATCAGTACTTACTAATGACATTGTCTTACTCTTCATATTTTAACAAATACCATTGTTAATATCAAACTACAGATATGGGAAACATAAAAGAATAGGGGTTTTTTTTTAAAAAAAAATTATCAGTAGTTTTTGAAGTTCTGTGAAAATCTCACCAATTCCAAACATCCTATTATTTATGTAGGAACAATGTTTAGATTGTGGTATAAACATTGATAACATCAGTAAATAAACTTATAGAAAAAATTATTATGAAATTGGTATATGGTATATATATTTATTACAGCCTTTAGATAACAAAGAACTGCAATTTTAGAACTGTGACTATTCAATCCTAAAAACCATACAGGAAAGGAAAATCAGATATAAGCAAAATTGCTTGGAAGCCTTTTCTAAGTGTTTCAGTTTTCTACTAGATCTTTATCATTCTATTAGCATAATTGTTTTAGGGGAAAGTGATTACCCTTCTGCATGATGTACATCATATTTTGCATTGAACTATCTCTAGTGAGTAACACTTTGTAATAATTGGTCTAATCTTTATTAATTTCTTCAGTGTTCATCATAGTAACATTAATCATTAGCTGCACTTCGGTATTAATATGAATGTCATACATACCATCTTAGCAGCTCCAGTATAATTTGAGATTAATTAATTTACTGTTCCTGCCAACTCTGATTTAAAAATTAGACTTACAGCACAAATTCACCTTGACGCTTGCTTACTTTTTAAAAATCATACTTTGAACTCTGATGTAAATACTTAAGATAATCTTTCCTTGTGCAATTCCCATTTCAGTGGAGTCTGCACAGATCCATTTTATGTTCATCCTGCATAGAAGAATGTCCTAAGAAAGATAGTTTGATAAGACGGATTTGGAATCTGCCAAGGAACCTACCACAAGCTTCATTTTGTAAAAGCCTCTTCATACATTAGTTAAGTTAGATCTTAGAACAACACAAAGCTCTGGAGTAAGAAAATACATTGTTTAGTAAATGCTTTGTTTATACACTGCAATAGCCTTTGTTGATAATTCAGTATTAGTACAAGGGCAGTGAGGAAGGGAACTGTGGTTACAAAAGGCAAGATGATAGTCATGGCAGTACAACTGAAACCCCCCTCCTTTGCAAATGTATACAACATCAACACATGGACAAAAATCATGAGTCTGCTCACACTATCACAAGCACCACATTGCATTTTTCCCCAGTTCTGCAAACAGTCTTGTATAAGGATAGATATATTTATTTGGAAATGTAACAAGACATTATTAAGGACAGCAAACACCGAGGGTGCCAAAGTTAACAAGTTCCTGACAAGAAAATATAGGAATCCTCATAATACTTTAGCATGTCCATATTTCATATTTTTCTCTTTCCACTTTCCTCCTTATTTTCCTGCACCTGGCATTATCTCTGCTTTTTATCGTTATATCCAGTGAACTTCTTGTTCCTGTTTTCCCCTCTTTTTTTCTCTCAGACCAGGAAGCAGAACTGTATTTTTCCATTCTTTCTTTAAATGTAATGAAGATACAGTGCAGACAACAGCTATAGTAACATCATTTTTCTGGAGAGCAAAATGATAAGAAAGAGGAAAGGAAGATGTAGGATACAACTTCTGCTGACTTTTTAAAAATAACATGCCATATAAATCTGCTTAATGTCTTTTTGCCACTGCTCTATTACTTAATGAGCATTTGTTCAGACTAAAGTGCATCCCTAGTTGCATTACTAGTATAGAAAATGAACTGTTCTCTTGATTTTCATTATAAATAAAGATTGTTACTTTACCAGAAGATTTCTGCAGTTTCTTAATATCATAAATTTACTGAACCCTTTGAACTTATTTTGAGCAGAAATGCTATGTGATTTTGAAATGTCACTTTTGATCTCAATGAACGCAGAAGTTTTAAGAGTAACAGCAAGTCTGCACTAAGCAACAATCACAAGCTATTTAAATATAATAGAGTCTGAGCAAGTCATAAATATTACTGCCAGCCCCTGTGTACTAAAAAATGTTAATTCAGTCAAGAATGTGCTTGAGAAAAACAAGTATTTCCAGTACTGACTCTTCTACCTTCAGGAAAACATTAGCCAATGAAGTCTTTGCTCAGCTATGTGTAGACACTGAGCAAATATTTTTCTTTTCATCAGCTGGATCCTTGACTCAGTGATGACTTATTTCCACCAATAACCTTCTTTAACCTAGCAACCTCCAGATCTGTTGGCAATAATTCTTAATGTGGTCACTAACTATATATAAACTAAGTATTATAGGAATTATAGCCTGCCCGCCATTGGGTTGTTCTGGACCTTACCTTACAAGGAAAATATGCATTTTAGAGACATGTAAAAAAAGGAGAATATTTGTTTTACTTGCTACAATTCTCATTTATGATGATATGCAAAATTAAGTTTATTTCACATTCTTTAGTATTCACGTTTGTTTGGCCATTAACATTAGTTTCTGGATACACTATTCATATTTCCTTAACTGTTTTACGATATTTCTGGCTCCAAAATCAGCAACCAATGAACCATGTGAAGATGCTTCAGACAGCCACCATTTTACATAACCTGCAAATTAATCTGTTAGAACAGGGGTGTCAAACTCATGTGTCATGTGACTTGTCGCAATGAATTGTGACTTTTTTCCCCTTGCTGGAGCTGGGGTGGGTGCAGCTTCCATGTGACGCATCTGGCCCGTGGGCCAGCAGTTTGACACCCCTGTGTTAGAGGATTTAAAATATGTTTTTGGCTTTATGATGGAAACAAACCTTTTCAGATATACCTGCCAAAAGTAAAATATAACATTAAAAAGGGGATTGAGGAAATCTCCCACACAATTGTCATTGCCATTCCAGCACTACATACAGTAGTCTTTATAGCTCTTTGGTTCTTTTCAGTACTTGCTTCAGGACAAACACAATCCTTTCAGTTGAATTTTAATACACAAACAATATGTGTATAATGATTAATTCTGCTTATACATAAAAAGAATAGACATATTCTCAGTAATTCCTTTTTTCTAAAGCAGTCTAAAGCAGTAATTCCTTTTTTCTAAAGTAGGGTTGATTGCATTAAGTTGTAGCTCAAAACTTCAACTCTTTTCTTCTTACAGCTGATAGGATATGAAAGTGCTCAGTCATTAAGTCTTCAACAGTATTCAACCAGCAGTAACAAGACTGAAAATACATTTTAAGCATCTTGCATTACATATACTTATACTTGAGGATAAGGTAACAGGGATCCTTCCTTTAAGGACAAGCTGGTGCATTTATAGGCGGATTATTGAGCATGTTAACTCAAAAGGGAAAGGATTGTTCTGAACATGACGTGATCTCCACCTGACAAGTAATAAATAAAGAGATAAACTCAAACTTACACATGGAAGCCATGTGACCTATGGAGGCATATTTGTCCATGCAATAATAGTGAATCTGTTTAGCACAATACTGGAAAAAAACATGTCAGAGAAAATTGTTTCTGAAAAGAAAGAAGAGAATGGAGTTGTATTTGGGATTATTTAGATTAACTTTTTGTGTGTGGGGGGTGTTGACATCTGTGTTAAAAGCTTTTGCCTACTGCAGGGCATTCTGAAAATTAAAACAGTTATCCCAATAAAATAACAAGGGGATTTGAGCATTGAATACATGAAAGATTAAAAGGGGACACATAAAAGAATCTTCATGTGATTCTTGAAAATACAGTGGCTAGAATATATGAAAAAATCCTTTCAAAATAATCTGATACACTGCTTTTACTAAATACTTAGTTATGGCCTAAATATTTCTGAATGAAGCTAGGAAACCTTTTTAATTTTTTTCTTCACAGAACCAAACAAGCAAGTCTCATCATGTGTGTTCCAAATGCAGTTCTATTCATATTATATCACTAATACTGGAGCAAGATGAAAAATATTGTTCATCTAATGAAAATGTATACTAATGTAAATATATACTAGCCAAATACATATTGAACCAACAACCTGTTTTGATGCCAATTTTTTAAATAGAATTTTGCCCTAAAATGAGGAAAATGAATGTTTGTTTATTTGGAACAAATAAAGTATGTATTTTACATACATTTTCCTATGGAAAAATTAAGCTTGGAGAAACATACATTGTACTAAAACAAAAATGCACACATTAGAAGGAATGTTCAAATATAATTATAACATTATGAAACCCTTTTTTGTTTATTTAAAGGAATTTAGTGAAACAGAATACAAAAGTCAGAACATTGCTCATTCCTTGTGCAAAGAGTAATAAATGTATACTTTAAAGCATACTTTACCTTTTCATGAAAGCAATTCCATGTACTTTTCATCAGAAGCAAGCTTTGTTTTATTTAGTGATGCTTACTGTCTCATATATATGTTCAAAATAATAGGCTTAGACTGCAAATGTCTTCATGTCTAGTCAGAAGTAAGCCCATTTAATTCAAGATTACTATAGAGTAATCTTGTAAAGAATAATATTTGACTGTTTTCTCTCTAACCTCTGAGGAAGAAAATCACTCTAAAAGTTCTCATCCTACTATAGTAATCAATCAACCCTAAAAAGCTGAAAAGGTTCATGTAAAAAAAAAAACTCGTTCATCACAAGCTCACAAGTGCTTTAGACTTTCTACTGTACTGATTTAAATATATTCCGACCCATTTCTAGTAGAAAGATGTAGAAAGATAAAAAAAGATAAAATCTAGAATGTAGAAAGATAAAAAAAAATTGCTGGACAAGAAAACAATTGAAAATGTTTCTTTTCATTTTAGATTTAACTTGATGTCTCGTTATTTTCTTATAAGACAAAAGAAAGCTATCCAATAACATAATTCATAATGATCTGACAAATATCCCACAATCATCTATTTATAATTTCCAAACATGTGATACTTTTTAGAAAAATAAAATCAATATTGACATGAAAAAAAAATAAATGGTCAAAATGTTTAGATTCAGTTATCTTGTCCTCCAGGCTATTATATCTTTGTAGAAAGTGTCTATTAATAATAAATAAGAACCAGTGAGAAAATGTAGAAAAGTTTTTAAAATCCCACCTGTTTGAATTGTAAACTTCAGAAAACTGATGTGAAAAAAATCCTGTATTATTCTGCTGTAAATGGGCAGTAAATGAGCATGAAGAAAAATTATAATGGGTACCCTTTCTTCAGGTTTACTCTGCATGCAGTAATAATTATTGGACCATATATTTCTCCTAGCATAAATGCTCCTCGACATAAATTTATAAATACCTGCAATGATATGAATACAGATAATTACTGAATAGATGATTATTCAAAAGTTAGGATCAGAATAAATATCTGTATTTTTTGAAAATTTTCATTTCTTAAGAAAATAATATTAAGGATATTTTTGTTAGTTATTGAAGCAGAATTATTCACCTTTTCCTTCATCTTTAGTTTAAGGATAGGCTTAGTCCACCGTCTAGCTCAGGCATGTCAAACTCGTGACATCACGTGATGTCACATGACATATTGGGACTTTTCCCCCATTGCGGCAATGGGGTAGGCGCGGTTTTGGCGTGACGCATCTGGCCCACGGGCTGGCAGTTTGACATGCCTGGTCTAGATGCTCTCCAATTTCAACTTTTAAATACAAGACTAATATGCAGAATATAACATTAGTAATTATTTATTCCAATTTTCTATCATTGTCATTGCTTAATATGATGGAGAACCCCACAACTCATTCTACTAGTTTATTATGCAGGAAAACTGTCATTTGAGGAAATAAATGAGGTACAAGAACTAACAGTAGGTAGTTCTCAAATTACAATCACAATTGGGATTAAAATTTCCATTGCTAAGCAGGGCAGTTTTTAAGTGAGTCATTCCTGATTTCTTGACTTTTTGCCATAATAGTTAAGCAAAACACTTCAGTTGTTAAGTGAATCATTCAGTCATTAAGTGAATCCAGCTTCCCCCATTGACTTTGCTTGTTGGAAGCTGAAGGGAAAGATCACAAGTGGCAATCACACGACCCTGGGACACTGCAACGATTGTAAATACATCCTGGTTGCCAAGTGAATTTTGATCATGTAATCATGGGGATGCTACAACAGTGCAAGGAACAGTTGAAAGTCATTTTTTCAGCGTCACTGTAACTTTGAATGGTTGCTAAATCAACAGTTGTAAAATCATGGATCCAGGTGTTATGAATCTCAATGCTGTGTCTTCCCTCTTGCTGATTTTGACACTCCTATGCAGATTCTCCTAACTTGAAGGAAACAGAGAGCTAGCTGATCAAGTCAATGGAGATAATTGTGATTCAGAAGCTTTCTAGATGAAGCTAGGAAAGGTTAATTCTCATATTTCTCATGAATTTTCTGAAGGAAACAGACCCAGGACTACCCTTTTCTCTGTGTTGTGGATTTTACATATTTTATGCTTTCAGTCATGATAACTGTATTTTGTTTTTGTTTGGCATATGCAGTCCAGCACAGCTAGAGAAAAGCCTGGTCTGAATATCCAGTATTCCTTTAAGTATGTATAACACAAATTCATATGTTTTAGACTTCATCCTTTTTTAAAAGACTCCTCATCTCTGAGCTGTTAAACATAAAGATTGTGTAAGGAAGAAACAAGATAAACCAAGTTTGAGGAAAACCCCAGCTGATTCCTATGGGCTAATGCTAAAGAATAAAATGTTGCTTCTGCTCTTAATATGTTTAGAAATTGGTCACTTAAAAAGAGAGCAGTGATCTCTACAACATGAAAGAAATTAAACTGTGTACTAACTGGGGTTATATATTTTTAATTGCCATTTTCAATAGTATGGACATTTTAATAGAATATGGGATAGAGATTCAATTCAATGTGATTTCATATGGAAGGTTGATTATTAATTTATTCAGTTAGGCTTTTAGCAATAAAGCTAATATTGTTGCAGACTTTCTTGTTCCTTTTATTATTATTTGTGATAATTTGAGGTTTTATGGTTTGGGAATTTCAGATTCATCCCTGCAAATAACAGAGATGATAACAAAATATCACTTGCTTTACATTTCAGGGCTTTCATTAAATATAATCTCTCTCTCTTGGCCTTTAAGCACTATATCATCTGTGTCAGGCATATTTAAATAAATTGTTGGCTCTCTAAATGCTGCATTGAACACTATAAATTGCTGATGCAGTTTTTATGGCTTTCCCAAAGCCCATAAGATGAAATTGTATTTGTCCATATAGCATTTAGTTTCACTCTTTAAAGACACAGAGATCTATTTTCTTCTTGGCTTTCAAAACTCTCTGGCTATCTTTACCATCTATCTTTTATTAGCAGTTCTTTTCCTGATTGCTTATTGGGAAATGGAAGGAGATGAAAGAGGGAGATATTGGATTGCCAAATATACTACTGTATAGCTGAACAAATAAAGCTGAGATCTTCATAATGGACTGTGCACATGAAGATTTCTCATCTGCTAAACAGATGGTTTGTAATGACAGCTTGGATGGCAACAATAATTTGTTGAAGATACCAGCCAAACAGGTGACTAGTCCTGTAAAAACTAGCAGTGCTAATACATTCACTCACTCACTCACTCACTCACACATACACATACACTAACACAGACCTTGAACATCTATTATGCTTGTATAATCTGGTCAAGGAAATTGCTTCGTTTCTCAGAAACAATCCTGTTGGTCTTTTCTAATCTCAAATTAGAGATTACCATTGTGCCTACTCTGGTTCTACACATACACACTCAAACCTTTATAATTTGTGATTGTCTCTCTGGGTGTTGAGAGTTGAGTTTTGTTTTGAAAAACAAAATCTCTACCCCTAGAATGTACATGTTGTCCGAATGGATAGGCAAAACAGTATTCTTCTTAAACATGGTTGGTTTAGGCAACACTTTTTAGTTCAAAATATACATAAATTGTGGTCACATCGTGCTTGAGCTAAATGACACTCATGATGTTTCATCCCTTTTTCTTAATATTTGTCCTTTTAACTTTCTCTGTTTCTCAGAAATCTTTTTTGTTTTCATTCTTTCCCCAATGGACCTCCGCCTGGAAATCTGGCCCTTTAGAATGGTGTTGTATGCAGAATATAGAAAGATCCAAGTAATAGATCTCAGGCAACTTCTGGGTTTACTGAGAAACTGAAAGAATTAAAATAACAGAAGATATCTAATATGATGATGGCAGAAAACCAGAAGTGGATAGAATTTTTATGGAACACTCTGGGCCCAGTGCTCTTCAACATCTTCATCAATGATTTGGGATGAGGGGATATATGGAGAACTCATCAAATTTGCAGATGACACCAAGCTGGCAGGAATAGCCAACTCTTCAAAAGATAGGCTTAAGACACAGAAGAAATTTGACAGACTTGAACATTGGGCTCTATCTAACAAAATGAAATTCAATGGTAAAAAAAGTAAGATTCTATATTTAGGCAAGAAAAACCAAATGCACAGGTACAGTATAGGTGGTATCTTGCTCAATAGTAGTAACTGTGAGAGGGATCTCAGAGACCTAGTGGACAATCACTTAAATATGAGCCAGCAGTGTGCTGCAGCGGCCAAAAAAGCCAACACAATTCTAGGCTGCATTAACAGAGGGATAGAATCAAGATCACATGAAGTGTTAATATCACTTGGTAAGGCCACACTTGGAATACTGCATCCAGTTTTGGTCACCATGATGCAAAAAAGATGTTGAGACTCTAGAAAGTACAGAGAAGAACAACAAAGATGATTAGGGGACTGGAGACTAAAACAAAGAACAATTGCTGGAATTGGGTATAACTAGTTTAAGGAAGAAAAGGACTAGGGGTGACATGATAGCAGTGTTCCAATATCTCAGGGGTTGCCACAAAGAAGAGGGAGTCAAGCTATTCTCCCAAGCGCGTAAAGGCAAGACAAGAAGCAATGAATGGAAACTAATCAAAGAGAGAAGCAACCTAGAACTAAAGAGAAATTTCCTGACAGTTAAAACAATTAACCAGTGGAACAATTTGCCTCCAGAAGTTGTGAATGTTCCACCACTGGAAGTTTTTAAGACACTGGACAACCATTTATCTGATTTTAGTTGCTCCAATAGATGGTTCTTCAGGAGTTGATTTCCCTGTGTTATATAATATATTTATGAAATTCCTAGTATAGGCCACTCAACAAGTTGCATCAGGAACAACTTGCCTCCAGAGTTGTGAATTCTCCTACACTGAAAGTTTTTAAGAAGAGATTGGACAACAATTTGTCTGAAATGGTACAGGTTTCCTGCCCGAGAAGGGGATGGACTAGAAGACCTCCAAGGTCCTTTCCAACTCTGTTATTCTGTTAAGTTCTGTTAAGTATGTTAAGGATCCTAGTTATACATTACCTCCCAGGCCCAGCCAGCTATGCCTTTGGCCTTCACTGATGTTGTGGTTATTAGCAACTGATTCAACAGGAACAAACTCAGATTAAATCTTACAAAGATAAAACCATTATTCATGAATAAACATCTGGACAGTTTTATAACATCAGTCTCAGTGACCTAAATTGGAATTGTTCTCCCTCAGAAAGTTGGTTTGTGACTTACAGGTGACAATACATCAGTTGCAAGTCTATCTAGATCAGGCAACTCTTTCAATATTAACTCCAGTCATGATTCACTCAGTTGGATTACTGGAATACGTTCTATGTGATGTTACCTCTGGAGATGTCCCCAAAATTGCAGCTGTTACAAAACATTGTAGCTAGGCTGTTGACAGGTCAGCTCTGCTGGTACAGAATAACAAAAGTCTTAAAACTGTTGGACAGGCTATTAGTAGGTTTCTGGGAACAATTCAAACTGCTGATTACCACTTAAAAAGACCTATGTGACACACTGTAGCACCAGAATATTTCATTTACCATCTTACTAAGAATAATTATGCATATCTGATTCAAATATCTAGAGAGGTCTTAATACATGGCAGGCTTTTTCTATGATAGACTCCATATTCTGGAGAATGTTCCCCCAAGAGATATGTTTTGCTTCTTCCTTGCTTGTATTTCTCACAGAAATGCATATCTTGTACTTTGTTTTGTTTTGGTCCTGGTTCCATTTACTTTTTTGTTCAGACTGTTCAGTTATGTTGCAAATATGCATATGCACACACACACACACATACACACACAATTTTTGACATATTGTATGTATGGTATGTAAATAATTTTGTAAATGAGTTAGGTTTACTAAATGTTTGTTGAAGTTTCCCTGATTTTTAATGACTACAGAGCTGAAGTAAAGTGACAAATTAAAGAATCTTGATTTGCAGCACAAACAGTGGTTCCATGAACTGTCAGAAAGTACAGTAACTTTAATTAAATGGATCTTCTAAAGCAGGGGTGTCAAACTGGCGGCCTGCAGCCTGGATGTGTCACGCGCAGGCCACGCCCACCCCAGCTTCGCAAAGGCAAAAAAGTTGCGATACATCTTGATATGTCACGTGACACAATCGAGTTTGACACCTGTGTTCTAATATAACATAGACCTCTTTAAAAGTTTATTGAATTTGTACAATTATTGCTGTAAAGCTTGTGAAAGATTACAAATGGAAAGTCTTTGCTGCCTAATAATGATAAATCATAATAAGAATCACAGTTCACATTTTTTTCAGAATAAAAACCTGAGATAGCTCAGGTCATTACTGCACAGCATTTGGCCAGGGAAATATATATGCCACAATATGCTGTATATAGTTTGAACTGATATGCTCTGAAGGTACAATTGTTCTATGATCCTAAAGTACATAACCTTTTACAGTGCAGAAGTGTTTCTCCCGTGGAAGTGAAGAAATTAATCAGCAATGACTTTGGAGTGATGATTTGTATTTTAATATACAACTCCCACAGACAACCCAGATCATCCCTATTTGTCATGGAAACATAAAAGGGAAAACAAATCAAAAGTTGCTTGGAAAAAGATCAAAAATCCATCAGGGAACATTAGCTCTGAGAAAATATTACAAATCAAAATGTATGAATACAGTACATCTAATTTTTGAGCAGGTGGTAGCTGAATAATTTTTCATTTCTCAAATTTAGGACTGTATTTCAGGCTGAGGAATCAGGAAAGATGCTTGCCTGAGCAAGGAAAAAATGTTTCAGTTGAAATACAAGGCTATAAAGGACACCTACAAATATTTTACATTGGATAAATAACTTCTAATAAGAGATATTGGAATTGAAAATAGTGCACGGGATAGTTTGAAAATACTCTAAACAACCTTAGCCATTGCTGGGGGCTCTTGGATGGAAAACATGGTGGACTGACATGTCTTTGCAAAATGGGGAACAATGCCACATAAATACCAACAGACAGGCATAGTGCCTGAACCAACAGAGGTTTGCCCTATAAGGGGAAGCTGTGAGATTGAGTTCCAAGCAACAGCTCCTCGGGAGAAAACCTGCAGGATCTGGAGGGAACTTCTTGGTGACTCTCAGCAAAGCAGTGGGAGCCTCAGAATGACAAAAGGCTTTAAACCTAGGCAAAGCCTGCTTAGGGAATAGTAGTTTTGACCAATCCATTTTCTAATGCTCATTTTACAGAAGGAATTTAGAGAGAAAAGAGAATTAATATTGAACGTGGGGAGATGTGTACAGTGACTTTAAACTTGGGAGACTTTTTTATGGGTTTAGCAGTCACCTTATGCTAACTCTTAAATGGACATTGCTATATTTGACCACAAATCTATCAGCTAAGTGAGATGGCATATCTGCACTTACCATTTAAGTTGCTTGTCTTTGTCCCAGTTTGACTTTAAGTCGAAGGGCGGGATATAAATTTAATAAAAGTAAAGTAAAGTAAAGTAAAGATTTAAGAAATTTTGTCCACTTTGGCAACAAAGTAACAAATGACTTCTCCCACTGGTTTTCTTCTAGATGTTCAAAACGTACATTATCTCTGGTAGGAGGAGAATAGAGATGGTGCAACCATCCTTGCCCTTCTTGATCTCTCAGCAGCTTTTGATACCATCAACTATGATATTCTTTTGAGGTGACCTAGGGAATTGAGGATGGGAGGTACGGTTTTGTGCTGATTCACCTCCTTCATCTGAGGCCAGTCCCTGTTGGTGTTAATAGGGAGTGAGAAGTCCAGCTTACAGCCCCTCCTGCCTGGCCTATGACAGGACTCGATACTATCTTCACTCCTTTTTAACATCTACAGTATATGAAACTGCTGGGGGAGATCATCTGTCATCATGGCACCAGGTGTCATCAATATACTGATGATACCCAGCTATATATCTTTATCCCAGGCGAAGTGAGTGTTGCAGTAGATGTCCTTTCATGACACCTGGAGGCTATGGGGGTCTGGATGGGGAATAACAGACTTCAACTGAACCCTGGTAAGACGGAGTGGCTATGGGTAGGCCCCTCTGTATCCAGGAGTTTATCATATTTGTTCCTGGATGGAGTTGCACTATCCCAGACAGACCTGATGTGTAACTTGGGGGTCCTTTTTGACTCACAATTCCTACTAGAAGAGCAGTGGCAGCTGTGGCCAGAAGGGCCTTTTTCTAACTTCATGTTGTGTGCCAGTTATGCTCTTTCCTAGACAGGGAGGCCCTCTGTTCGGTCACTCATGCCCTGGTCATCTCCCAATTGGACTATTGCAACATATTTTACATGGGGCTACCTTCAAAAAGTATCCGGAAGTGTCAAATGGTATAGAATGCAGCTGTGTGAGCCATGCTGGCTGTCCAAAAAAGGGTACATATAACACTTTTGCTCTTGAACTGCACTGGGTGCCAGTTTGCTTTCAGGTCCAATTCAAGATATTGATCATCATCTATAAAGCCCTATATGATATAGAGCCAGGTTACCTATGGAACCAGTTTTGCCCCAACACATCAGCCTGTCCCACTTGTTCAGGCAGGAAAGGTATGGTACACACCCCCATCAAAGAATTTTGACAGGGAAGGTCTAGACAGAGGGCCTTCTCTGCCACTGCTCCTCCATTGTGGAACATCTTGCCATCAGAGGTGAGCAAAGCCCCAATCTCTTGGCCTTGGCCTTGGCCAGTCCCATGAGAAACCCATCACCCCCACTACCTGTATTAACAACTGCTAACTCCTAATCTTGGAATGTTTTACCTATTGAAATTTTATAATGTTATTTTTATGATTTTAAAACTTTTTTCTTAAATAATTCTGATTTTGTTGTTAATTTTATTGATTATATTGTACACCACCTAGAGTCCCTCTCTGAGGGAGATGAGTGGTTAAGAAATTGGAAATATTTTTTTTGTTCTATTAATCCATATACTTCTTTATGTTATTTTATTGATGGATTTTAATGTGCTTTTATCATTGCTTTAAGACAATCCATGAACTTGGCAACAAGATGGCATATTTTGATTGATATTAAAATATATATTTGGTACATGGGTGTGAGAGAGCAAGCTACTCAGAAAATTGCCAGCACCTGTGCTGCTTTCGTCTTGTTTCTTTAAGCCTTCTTCTCAGTGTCAGCATGGCAAAATTGACTATAAAATTATGTCATTTTAACAAACGAGGATGTGGGGAAGCATAGCAGGCAAGCAACCTAAAGCAGTGAGCAAGAGATGTTTTTCTTTAGCAGTACTCATAAGTAGTAATACTATTCACAAGAAGTACTAGTAGTAGTGGCTATGAGAATGAGTAATAGTATGTGCTTGCTTGTATTATGTTGTCCAGGGACAGTGTTGTTAGCTCTTTTGTATCTTGGGGCCCCTAAATTGGGTATAGTTGAAAAGAAGCTCTGACAAAAATATTTCAGTATTGATTCACTTAATCGCAGGATTTATATTGTGAAATTTGAAGTGATATTGCTGGAAACAAAGAAAAGCAATATTAATAAGCAATTGCTAATGTTTTCAGCAACATTATCAACAAATGGGCAGCAAAGTGTTTTAGCAAAATCACCTATAAATTTCTGGCTATTTACTTTTGCTTTGTACGATTTTTTTCCTTCTCAAACTGTTGTTCTCATATATTTTATGCTTACAGCAGATTATTTAGTCAGTATTACTATTATTGTGATAGTTGAATCAACTACCCTAAGACGACGATGAAGAAGAAGCAAGCCTGATATTTTTGGAAATAAGCTAATGGCCTACTTTTACTTTGTGACTCTAGGCAGATGATTGACATTGGAATAGATGGTGACCTGCTTAGAGTGGTTTAGTGTGTCAACTGCCACCTAGCTTTATGTCACTGGCACATAATGAAACTGACTAAGGCACAGCTAACTGAGAAAAAGTCATCAGGGTAAAATTATATTTTTACGCTTCTTTTCACATAAATGTAAATATTCGCTGGAAATTTGATATGAAAGATTGTGCAGCTTTTTTTTATGGTATCAGGGAAGATTAATGGCTCAAGTTGTATAGTATATATTTGAGATTTGTGTAATTGAATGCCTTGATTTGATCTTAAAATCTCTTGCAAATGAGGTTTCTTTTCTCCAATAATGCATAATTCAAAAGATGTCGTTTCCTCATGAAAAACAACTCTGCCTCAGTAAAATACAGAAAAAAAATGTTTTAGCAGGCAGTGTCTGCTAAAAAGAGAGCTGCTTCTACTAGGCAACAGCAAATATATTTATTTTGATTAATAAAATTAGACTAAATGGCTTAGATTAAATTTGACCTGTATGGACAAATTTAGGAATCAGCGAACTAAAATGGACAGGAATGGGTGAATTTAACTCAGATGACATCAGGTATACTACTGCGGGCAAGAATCCCTCAGAAGAAATGGAGTAGCCTTCATAGTCAATAAAAGAATAGGAATAGCAATACAATCCCCAAAATGACAGAATGATCTCAGTTCGAATCCAAGGCAAACCATTCAATATCACAGTAGTCCAAATCTATGCCCCAACCACTGGTGCTGAAGAGGATAAAATTGACCGGTTCTATGAAGCCCTACAGCACCTTATAGAATTAACACCAAAAAATGATGTCCTTATTATCATGGGGGATTGGAATGCTAAAGTAGGAAGCCAAAAGATAACTGGAATAACAGGCAAGTTTGGCCTTGGAGTGCAAAATGAAGCAGGGCACAGGCTGGTAGAATTTTGTCAAGAGAATACGATGGTCATAACAAACACTCTTTTCCAACAACCCAAGAGACGGCTCTAC